>NW_024067888.1:300000-443671 GCF_009389715.1 Phoenix dactylifera | reverse complement strand
ATAATGGCAAAGATAACTTAGGCAAATTTGATTCTAAATCTGATGAAGGTATCTTTTTGGGATATTCTACATCAAGTAAAGCTTATAGAGTTTTCAACAAAAGAACCCTTGTTATTGAAGAGTCTATACATGTTGTTTTTGATGATACTAATGATGTCTCTTCTAGCAAGAGAGTAGCTCTTAATGATGATGCAGGAATACTTGAGAAAAAGGATAGATGATATGACATTACAAGAGAATGAACCGAAGCAAATTGGAGAAACTTCAACAAGCCAAGAGGTAATTGTTGATCATGGGCTTATTAAGGCTTGGAGGTATGCTCATGGTCACCCTAAAGAATTAATTTTAGATGATCCATCTCAACCTGTTAGAACTAGAGCATATCTTAGGAACTTAAATAATCATCTTGCATTTGTCTCACACTTTGAACCTAAGAACATAGAAGAAGCTGAAAGTGATGTAAATTGGATAAATGCTATGCAAGAGGAACTTAACCAATTTACAAGAAATAAAGTATGGAACTCAGTTGAAAGACCCACTGAATACTCAATAATAGAAACTAAATGGATATACAAAAATAAACTTGATGAAAATGGAATTGTGATTAGAAACAAGGCTAGACTAGTAGCAAAGGGCTATAATCAAGAAGAGGTATAGATTTTGATGAGACTTTTGCTCCCGTAGCTAGACTTGAGGCAATTAGATTGTTACTAGTATTTGCATGCAATAAAGATTTCAAATTATTCCAAATGGATGTAAAAAGTGCCTTCTTAAATGGGTATATTAATGAGAAAGTTTATGTAGAATAATCTCCTGGTTTTGAGAATCATCAATACCCCAATCTTGTTTATAAACTAAACAAAGCACTTTATGGTCTAAAACAAGCCCTTAGAGCATGGTATGAAAGACTTAGCAAATTTCTATTAGACCATGAATTTTTTAGAGGAAAATGTTGATACAACTCTATTTTTGAAAAAGAAAAACAAAAATATGTTGGTAGTGCAAATTTATGTAGATGATATTATTTTCGGTGCTACTAACAATCGCCTTTGCGAAGAGTTCGCTGAGTTAATGCAGAGTGAATTTGAGATGAGCATGATGGGAGAATTGAACTACTTCCTCGGACTTCAAATCAAACAATCCAAGGAAGGGATTTTCATCAATCAAGCTAAATACATCAAGGAAATGCTAAAGAAGTTTGATATGGATGGAAATAAGGCAATTGGCACCCCCATGAGCTCATCATGCAAACTAGACAAAGATGAATCAGGTAAAGCAGTTGATCAAAAGCTGTATAGAGGTATGATAGGATCTTTACTATACCTTACAGCAAGTAGACCTGATATTATGTTTAGTGTATGCATGTGTGCTAGATATCAATCTAATCCTAAAGAATCACACCTAATTGCAGTTAAGAGAATTTTTAAATATCTCATAGGAATAAAAAACATAGGTCTATGGTATTCTAAAAAATCAAGCATAAATTTAATAGGGTATACTGATTCAGACTTCGCTGGTTGTAAACTTGATAGAAAAAGCACCAGCGGGTCTTGTCAATTTTTAGGAGAAAACTTAATTTCGTGGTTTAGCAAGAAACAAAACTCGGTTGCACTATCTACGGCTGAAGCCGAATATGTTGTTGCCGGAAGTTGTTGTGCTCAAATTTTATGGATCAAGCAACAACATGAAGATTATGGCATTAAACAAGATAAGATTCCCATAAATTGTGATAATACAAGTACCATAAATCTAACTAAAAATCCAATTCAACACTCAAGAACTAAACATATTGAGATAAGACATCACTTCATAAGAGATCATGTGTTAAATGGTGATGTAATGCTTGAATTTGTTTGCACTGATGATCAACTCGCTGATATCTTCACAAAACCCTTGAGTGAAGATCGATTTTGCATTCTTAGAAGAGGATTAGGAGTGATTGATCCATTCTTGTAATACTCGCCTCTAAATGATTGATTTTGATGATTAGCTTATGCTAGATATAGGATTTCTTATCTATGGTCATCAAATCAGATCTTAAATCTTAGATATTTCCATAACCCTCTCTTTTGGCACGGTAATAACAAGTTTTTTTGATTATGTGCCAGAGTTCGAGTCGACTCAAATAGATTTCAGAGTCGGCTCGTGGGCGAGTCGACTCGCGCATATTTAGGAGTCGACTCGAGGTCGAGTCGACTCGCGACTTACCGGAGTCGACTCGAGGTCGGAAATCTGATTTTTTAACCCTAATCGAAATGTTTATTCCTCACTTCTATTCTCGGCCGCCACTATTCCAAAACTCTAGAGTCGTCTTCGACTGTTGGGAACCCGCCCATGCCGCAGAAAATTCAAAAAAAAATTCAGATGGCAGCGGAATTGACATAAGCGGGATCGACGTTCATCGCATGAACATTATTTCATGAACCGTTCGTAGTTAGGCAAGAATTAAAAACTTTTAAAAATATTAGAAGATCAGATCTTCACCTTGTGCGGGTCGATGATCACCGCAAACTGATGATCGTGGTTTTTGGATGAAAGTTCGCTTGAAAGCCGTTCAAGTGCCCGGCCTCTACGGGTATCCACACGAAGCAGGATCCGATCCAAGCTCTCTATCTCATCGGGATGCTAGCTCTCTTGCAGAGATAACTTTTGATGGCTGATCTCCTCTCTTTCTTTCAACTCTTGAATGTTCTTGAGAGGAGGAAGAAGAAGGATGAAGAAGAGGAAGAAGAAGAATCCCCATGCAGCCTTCTTTTCTTCCTTGCATTGGATGAAGGAAGAAGGGAGGAAGAGGATGCCGCCAACACCTTGGACTTGTTCTTCCTTGCTTGCGGCTGAACCAAGAGGAGAGGAGAGGGAGGTGTACGGCAGCAAGGAGAGGGAGAGCACTAACTAGGGCGCCGGCCTCATGCCTCCTTGTAAAGCCATCTAGGGCTCCTACAAATTTGGAGCCCTAGACAAGTTTCCAAAGAGCGGGCGCCGGCCCCCTCTCTTCATGCCGCACCATGAGATCAAAAGAGGAGGGGCGTGAGCCCCTCCCTCTTATGTTGCCCTAATCCTCATTAAGTAAGGTTTTGGTTGCCCTAATGTGGTCAAGCCCTAATCCAATTAGGCTTAGCCCAAGGGTGAACCAATTTGGATCCAATCTAGGTAAGTCCTAATCCAATTAGAACTTAAATCAATTTTGACTCAATTGAACTCTTCAATCCTAATCCAATTAGGAGTCTTATTGATTCATTAGATTAATAATTAATTGTGACTTAAGAAACCCTAATCCAAATTAGGACATATTTAATTTTAGTCCTAATCTAATTAGGACTCTAATTGAATCCGAAGTCCTAATCTAATTAGGATTTCTAGGAATCCTATTCTAAGTAGGAATCCAAAGATGAATTCAAAATCCTAATCTAATTAGGATTGTAGGAATCCTACTCCAAGTAGGAATCCCAGTCCTACTCCAAATAGGATTCCCAGTCCTAATCTAATTAGAACTCTAGGAATTCTACTCCAAGTAGGATTTGTGTTTTAAGTCCAATTAATCAATTCCCATTCCTTCTTCAACTTCTTATCAATCGAATTGATTACTCGTGATTCATAATCACTTTTCAACCATAGGATCGGTCAATACTTCTAGTGTGTATGACCCCATAGGTTCTACTCTGACTGGTAGTGAGATATATTATGATCTCTATCATAATATCATTGAAAACTCCTTTCAATGGATTGGAACGATTCCAACTCTACTCATTAGGGTTTATCGATCATCGAGATAATCCCTGTGAGTTCCATCATCCACCAGTGACACCTAGCAGCATGTAGTGGCTACCCAGTAGAATAGAATGATGAACCTCTAGGTGCAGTTATCATGTGATACAGTCCTACTATCGTGGATCCCTACAGGACGAAGGTCATGGACAACTCGTCAAACCCCATCGTCTGTCATATGTGAAGATTTATTCGACTTGAGTTCAAGAGTGAAAAACTCTTTCTCCACTGTGCATACTGCCCCGGCCGAGGTCTTACGAACTCAGTCTTATAAATCACATAGGATCTCTCCTTATCTATCAAGGTCGATAGATTCCTTATAGGTGCATACCCTACTCCTACTGTGAACTTACTGCAGCCAATCTACACTGCATGGACCCATATGGCTAGAGACCATGTATGTGTGCAGTCAAACTACAATAACCTCACTGTGAGTAGCCGAAGCACCGCAGGTCAAAAGGACCAGTCACACTACTACAACATCAAGCAAGTCACTGACGAGTGGATAGACATCCAAGTGACTTCTTGTCTTGGTCACGCTCAGTACCCTTGTTCTCTAACAAGCACCTGCACTATCACTTCAGTGTCCCTATACTGTGGACTCAAGTCTCGTCCATCCAGAAGGAAACTGATCTGTGCACTGATCGGATCGATCACCGTCCTCGTGATGATCCATTGATCAGGAGCATTTAGAAATTAATCACCAATGATACATGGCTCAAATTCTCAACTCTTGAGAATATGCATCATCATCTTATTAATTTCTTGGACGATTCATAGACACATAAATAATATGAATGAAAAGATGCCTTTTATTTATTCAATAATAAATAGTCAAGTACAAAATTATGTCCCTAGAATTAACAATGTGTCAGCCAGATTGGCTTCTAGGGCATACATCTAACAATCTCCCACTTGCACTAAAGCCAATCAGTCATATATCTAAGCCCCGATCTTCTCAAGGTGGGCTTCAGTCTTCTGCTGACTTAGCTGCTTAGTGAACGGGTCTGCCACGTTATCCGCGGAGTCTACTCTCTGCACCTCTACATATTTCTTCTCAACATAGTCGCGTATGAGATGGAAGCGCCGCTCTATATGCTTGGACTTCTAATGAGACCTTGGCTCCTTAGCAAGAGCTATGGCGCCATTATTATCGCAGTAGAGTGTTATGGCATCTGATGACATTACATCCAATTCCGCAATGAATTTCTTGAACCAGAAGCCTTCCTTAGCAGCTTCAGAGGTGGCGATGTATTCAGCTTCCATAGTAGAATCAGCAATGATCGGTTGTTTAGAACTCTTCCAATTCACCGTACCACCATTGCACAAGAACACATATCTAGATGTTGACTTCCTATCATCGACATCAGTCATGAAGTCTGAATCTGTGTATCCTTCTACCTTTAACTCTGATGATCCTCCAAAGACTAAGAATAAGTCTTTAGTTCTTCTCAAGTACTTAAGAATATTCTTCACAGCTATCCAGTGTTCTTCACCTGGATTCGACTGATATCTGCTTGTGACACTCACAGCAAGAGCTATATCAGGTCGTGTACATAGCATGGCATACATGAGGCTCCCAATTGCCGATGCATAGGGTATCTTGCTCATGCGTTGAATATCTTCAGATGTGTTGGGGCACATCTTCTTGGAGAGATGAATTCCATGCCTTAGGGGTAAGAGACCCCTCTTGGAGATTTCCATGCTGAACCTTTTCAGCACTTCCTCTATATACATTTTCTGTGATAGGCCAAGCATCCTTTTAGATCTATCTCTATAGACCTTTATTCCCAAAATATAGGATGCTTCCCCAAGGTCTTTCATGGAGAATTCTTTTGACAACCAGACCTTGACCGAGGTTAGCATGGGAATATCATTTCCTATCAGGAGGATGTCGTCCACGTACAGTACGAGAAATACGACAGCGCTCCCCCTAACCTTTTTGTAAACACACGGTTCCTCTTCATTTTTGATGAAATCAAACGTTTTGATTGTATCATCGAAACGAGTGTTCCAACTCCGAGATGCTTGTTTTAGTCCGTAAATGGACCTTTGCAGCTTGCAGACCTTGTGATCTCCATCACTGGAAGTGAAACCCAGAGGCTGTTCCATATAGATATCTTCATCAAGATATCCATTCAGGAAAGCAGTTTTCACATCCATCTGCCAGATTTCATAATCATGAAATGCTGCAATGGCAAGCAATGTTCGGATGGATTTCATCATGGCTACAGGTGAAAAGGTCTCCTGATAGTCAATGCCTTCGCGTTGACTATACCCTTTCGCCACCAGCCTTGCCTTAAAGGTCTCTACCTTTCCATCCGAACCTATTTTTCTTTTGTAGATCCATTTACATCCAATAGGTACAATACCTTCTGGTGGATCTACTAAGGTCCAGACTTGGTTGGAATGCATGGAGTCTAACTCTGACTTCATGGCTTCCAGCCATTTCTCGGAATTGATATCAAATATCGCCTCATCGTAGGTTTTGGGATCTTGTGTATGATCCCTATCTCCCACTAGAAATATTTCCTCGGTATCCTCTTCTAGTATACCTAAGTATCTATCGGGAGGATGGGAGACCCTACTAGATCTACGAGGTGGTTGAGGGACATCGTGTACTGGCTCTGTACTAATGGGTTCAATAGGATCTATGACTCGTTGCTTTTCAGAGACTTTCTCTTCAAGCTCAATTTTCCTCCCACTGCCTCTATCAAGAATAAACTGGTTTCTAAGAAGATGGCATGACGGCTCACAAACACATTGTGATCCTCTGAAACGTAAAAATTGTATCCTAATGACTCTTTAGGATATCCTATAATACGAGCACTTATGGTCCTAGCCTCTAGTTTGTCCGCCTGTAGTCTTTTGACATGGGCCGGATATCCCCAAATCTTGAGATGACCAAGACTTGGTTTCTTACCATGCCATATATCATACGGTGTGGTAGGGACGGATTTAGAGGGAACTCTATTTAGTAGATATACTGCGGTAAGTAAGGCATCTCCCCAAAGAAACATAGGTAAATTAGTGAAGCTCATCATGGACCTAACCATATCCAATAGGGTCCGATTTCTCCTCTCTGACACCCCGTTGAGTTGAGGTGTACCCGGAGGAGTCCATTGTGAGACTATGCCATTGTCCTTGAGATAGTTCCGAAATTCTCCACTAAGGTATTCTCCTCCTCGATCTGATCGAAGAGCCTTAAGAGGTTTTCAAGTTTGTTTTTCTATTTTATTCTTGAACTCTTTGAACTTTTCAAAAGATTCAGACTTGTGTCTCATAAGATACACATACCCATACCGTGAATAATCATCGATAAAGGTAATGAAGTACGAATAACGTCCCCTGGCTAGCACATCGAATGGGCCACATACATCTGTATGTACTAGGGTAAGTATTTCAGTGGTCCTCTCCCCATGTCCTACAAAGGGCAATCTAGCCATTTTTTCTTGAAGACAGGATTCGCAAACTGGATATGACTCGGAAATCAATGAGCCGAGAAGCCCATCTTTATCCATTTTGTTCATTCTGTCCTCTCCAATATGGCCAAGCTTGAGGTGCCACAAATATTTTTGGTTTATCTCATCCCTGTTTCTCTTGGATCCTTTGGCATTCACTACTTGCTCAGACACATTTATAGATACATCCATATGCAAATGATAGAGACTATCAATCATAAAACCACGTGCGACTATTTTATTTCTTAAATAAATAGAACAGCAGTCTTTGTCAAATGTAAAAACATGACCTTCCTGTGCTAGACATGAAACAGAAATCAAATTTCTGCTAGCAGCAGGTACATAATAGCAGTCTCTAAGTAATAAACTAAAACCAGACGGTAGTCGCAGATGGTAGGTGCCGACAGCCACAGCAGCAACTTTTGCCCCGTTGCCAACCCGAAGGGTTACCGCACCTTCCGCCAGCCTTCTACTTTCCTTTAGACCCTGCATGGTAGTGTACAAATGAGCACTAGAACCAGAATCTATAACCCAACTAGAAGTAGAAGAAACCGTTAGATTAGTTTCAATTATGAGCAAGTCTATACCTTCTGAAGATGTGTCAGTCTTCTTGTTCTTCAGGCTCTCGAGGTATGAAGGGCAGTTCCTTTTCCAGTGGCCGTCGACATTGCAGTGGAAACATTTTCCTTTGTCATTAGCCTTTTTCTTTTGAACTTCCTTCTTTGGCTTCTTGTCTTTCTTCTGCTTCTTTGCAGGCTTCTTTTTCTTCCAAGCAGACTTTCTCTTGGAACCAGAAGTCAACTCAGCAGCAAGGACATTGCCCCTTGAACCTTTCAAGACTCCCTCAGCAGTTACCAACATGTTGATCAGTTCAGTCTTAGTGCATTCAATCTTATTCATGTGGTAGTTTACTATAAACTGACCAAATGAATCAGGAAGCGACTGTAGGATCAAATCCACTTGCAATTCCTTGTGCATGTTCATTCCGAGCTTCTCAAGCTCCTCTAGGTCCTTGATCATAGTCAGACCGTGATCATGGACAGACTGCCCTTCGCGCATCTTTGTCTTGAAGAGCCTTTTGGACACTTCAAAACGAGCTGTGCGACTCTGCTCACCATACAACTCTTGCAGGTGTGCCAGTATGTCCCTAGCAGTCTTCATATTTTCATGCTGGCATTGGAGTTCATTTGACATGGATGCCATCATATAGCATTTAACTCTAATGTCATCATCCATCCATTTTTGATGCATCTGACGCTGAACATCAGTAGGACGTGTTGGTAGTGTGGGGATATCTGAATCGAGTATGTAGCCTATTTTCTCACAGTCCAAAACAATTTTGAGGTTTCTAAGCCAGTCCTTATAATTGGTTCCGGTCAATCGGTTGGTCTCAAGAATATGGGTCAAAGGGTTTGAAGCTGACATTGTATCTGCAGAGAGTAAAGATTCTAGTTAGACTTTTGTACTTGATCATTAATCTGTTCTAAGGTCTTTTAGAATAAATGTAACTCCCACTATTTTCTCGAATTCCTCACACTCCCCTGGTAGGACAACGAAAATCCTACACGACTAGGGTTTCTAGTGGGTACTGCGGTCCCACCGATCTACATGGCACCTCACCTAACAGTTATTGGTGACACATAGATGGATGAGTGTACAACTCTTGTACAATGCTTCTCAAGCATGTTGCAGTGTAACTTGGTCTCTAAGCCATGAAAACCTCACCTAACAGTTATTGGTCCCATTTCTTAGTTAAGTCAGACCCACCGTATAACCGTAGGAATAAAGTCGTCATTGGGTCCTCACCTAACAGTTATTGGTGCCCAACCCCATCTTTACCCTACAACATCTCATGTCTATAGAGAGGTCCAGCCCCCCGATGCAACTTGCCCACTGTGTCCAGCCGAGACAAATCAACATCAGAAAGACCTTAGCAGTTCTACTACAGTGGAAGACCTATTGACTTAATATTGGTTAATCAGGTCTTAGTGTTTGCAACTTGAGCTCTTCATAAGAGGTAATCGAACAATTGGTCAGGTAAGCAGGTGGGAGGCTCCCCTTACTCAGAGAGTAAGGTCCTAATTAAGTAACCACCTTTCATGCTTTTCTAGACACCAATTAGATCAATTAATCTAATATGACTTGCTCATGTCGGTTCACTCTCGACTTGATTGAGGAGGTTTTAATTTAGGTCTCAATTGGGTTTGCTACATCACATGTAAACCTATCTACCCGATTCACATTCACATCACATGCAAACGGCACATTGCAGGCAGTTATAATCGCAGCAATAATTAAAGCTAAACTTTAAATAGGTGATGATCATGGATTCTAGTTAGGTCGTATTACAAGCACATGCACGTCAATCGATCAACTGGTCTTTAACTCTTGAATTTGTTCCAAGCCTCCTTGACTCGATCCTTGACCAACTCTTGATCCAATCGCCATCAACCGCTTAGACCCCAGTTCATCTCATGCCTTGTCTTCAACTTGATCGTTGACGTACATCACATCACAGAAATACAACCAGATGTAAAATAAAAATAATAATAAATTACATCTCCTTTTAGGAGTCACGCAGGCCTCTCAAAACATCAAATAAGATGCATGCAAGCATCTGAAAAATTACATGACATTACAGATCACATCGCAGGTCATTACATTTGATACCAAAAGGGTTTGAATCCTATGATCATCACCACATGCAGCAATTATAATTTTCAGATCTGAAAACTAATTGATTATCTTATGACATAGGTTGCTGATCATGCTAATCATGATTCTAAACTCTGTAATCCCATTAACAATGCAATTAGAATCATCTTTTTATCGCATAAAAATCAGCATGTAAAAATCAGCACCCTAGAAAAAATCTGCATGCAGAAATTTTCAGCATGCATGATCATTCAATTTTCAGATCTAATAAGCCTTTAGATAATTAATTCTTATCTTAATCTATGAAACCTGGCTCTGATACCACAGTTGGGAACCCGCCCATGCTGCAGAAAATTCAAAAAAAAATTCAGATGGCAGCGGAATCGACATAAGCGGGATCGACGTTCATCGCATGAACGTTGTTTCATGAACCGTTCGTAGTTAGGCAAGAATTAAAAACTTTTAAAAATATTAGAAGATCAGATCTTCACCTTGTGCGGGTAGATGATCACCGCAAACTGATGATCGTGGTTTTTGGATGAAGGTTCGCTTGAAGCCGTTCAAGTGTCCGGCCTCTACGGGTATCCACACGAAGCAGGATCCGATCCAAGCTCTCTATCTCACCGGGATGCTAGCTCCCTTGCAGAGATAACTTTTGATGGCTGATCTCATCTCTTTCTTTCAACTCTTGAATGTTCTTGAGAGGAGGAAGAAGAAGGATGAAGAAGAGGAATAAGAAGAATCCCCACGTGTTGCCCAGATAGACAACCCAAGAGGAGGGGTGAATTGGGTTTTAAAATAATCTTACAATTTAAAACGATATGGATGACTAATTAAAGCTATTGCAAGTTGTTCGATTAATTGCTATGTGCTGTGAGTGATATGAGAGTAAGAGAAAGAGAGACAATCAATCACAAACACCAAGTTTTATAGTGGTTCGGAGCTAACCCTTGCTCCTACGTCCACTCCCCAAGTCTCACTTGGGAATTCACTATAACCCCTTGGATTACAGCCGGTTGTTTTCCAAGCTCACAACCAAACTTGTTGTTTTACGAGCTCACAACTAACTCGGTCGGTTTTCCCAGGCTCACCGACTAGAACCAACCCCGATTGTTTTTCCGGGATCACAATCGAACCCTTACACGTTGGTTTTACACTCGGCTCACCAACCAACCTCTATACCCTTGATTCAATCCCCCGATTGAACCAAGCAAAGACAATGTGTAGATGAAAAGAACAAACAGAAAAATACAGCTTCTCAAAAGCAGATAAATGGCAATATGAACAATAACGAAGTTAAGAGCCCTCAAACGCTTTTAAGTTGGAGAAGAGGAAGGGCTTCTTGAACTTCGGGTCTCCTCTTGAATGTGTAGTCGACTTGAATGCAGGAGGAGGCTCTTTCAATGTTGGGAAGAAGTAGGTGGATGCAGTTAATGCTGCTCTTCCCTCTTTTTCATTGAAGAACAAGTTGCAGAGATTGAAAGCTTGATTACTTGGAGTGGAATGGTTGTTCTCTCCTTTGCTACAGTCCTCTGTGGCTATTTAAACCAACCCCCACGGAAACTAGCCGTTAGAGAGCTTTTTCTGCCCGTTCTGCACACTCTGTACACCCTGACAATGTGTCCGTTGGTGGGTTGGAGTCGACTCGCGCGATCAGGAGTCGACTCATGCTTTTCTGGAGTCGACTCAGCAACTGTTTCGAATTTGAATTAAAGTAGCCTCTTAGACTGGGAGTCGACTCGTCTTGACCTGGAGTCGACTCGCCAACTTCTGGAGCTGACTTGGCTTTCTCGGAGTCGGCTCATCCCATGGAGTCCGTGGATCTATTTTTGAATTTGGTCCACTCGAGTCGACTCGACAATCCTGGGAGTCGACCCGGCGCTCAGAGCCCGAACTCCCTATCTTCTGTCTTTTGCCTCGTCCAGTCTTGGAGTCGACTCGAACTTCCCCGGAGTCGACTCGGCTCTCAGTTTTCGAAACACTGTCTTCTGTCTTTTTGATGTAGAGCTGCCTTGGAGTCGACTCTAGCTGTCTGGGAGTCGACTCGAATCTCAGAGACAGTAAATTGGTCTTCTGTCTTCTTTGTGGTCGCAGAGTCTCGGAGTCGACTCGCGTATTGCGGGAGTCGACTCGAATCTCAGAGTTCGAAAAACGTTCTCTGACTTTTTCCTTGTGTTCCTCTGAGAGTCGACTCTCACTTTCTTTGAAGTCGACTTGCTAACCATCGGAGTCGACTCGCGTTCCACTGGAGTCGACTCGAATCTCAGACCCGAAAACTGCTCTCTGACTTTTCTGCCTGTGGCTCCTTGGAGTCGACTCTTGCTACCCTAGAGTCGACTCGGTGAACATCGGAGTCGACTCGCGCACTTCAGGAGTCGACTCGCTGACAGGTTTTGAGTTGATGCTTTCTGTTCGTCTGTCTGTTCTAAGTCGGAGTCGACTCGTACTTATCCGGAGTCGACTCGAGCCCGTGCCAGTGAACTTGATACGCTTGGAGTCGACTCGTGATACTCTGGAGTCGACTCGAGTCTCAGACTTTGGTTCAGGCTGACTTCTTAACTTATCCAAAATATTATGAACCAAGTCTAGAGACACTTAGACAAGATTTTCACTGAGACACTTAATTGAATTCATTAGTAAATAAGAGATATACTCAAATGCTTTGAGCTCATCAAAATCAAATAGGGTTTTAATCAATCACTCCACAATCTCTCCCTTTTTGATGATGACAAAACATTGAGTATATGTAAAGTGAATTGCTCAATAAACAATGAAATAAAATCCATAATTGAATTCAAATGTCTGGTAATTCAATTTATCCAAGCTTGAAAGGAGTGAAACAATAAATTTCGGAGTTAAAGCTCCCCTTTCATTTGGAATTATATAAGCCTTCATATTATACAATCAATTGTTTGGCTTATATATCTTTAATGATTTAACTTGATTAATATTCAGATTCTCCCCCTCAACATATGCATTCTACTATGTTTTGATTCTCTGAATTTTCTTTTAATGCTTTGAAGTTTTCGAACTGAATTTTTTGTTTTTAGAGGGAAAATCTGTCAATTTGTTCTTGAGTAGGATTCAGCTAATCTCCGAATATTCCTTGAATAGATTCTGGAGATTACTCCATTAGGAGCCCCAAAAGAGAGATAATGAGCCTCGAGGTACCAAATCCACTTAGAACAAATTTTGTGTGTTTTAACAGTTTTTTTGATTTTCATTGATTCCTTTTACATATTTTATACATATTTCTCCCCCTTTTTGTCATCGTATCAAAAAGAAGGCAAGCACACACAATCAATGGCACAACCAATCAATCATCAAATGGCACAGAATTGAAGAAAATATGGCTACTCATTGTATTGATTTGCATGTAAATACATTTGAGAGTACAAAAAATAAGGCAAAACAATACAGTCAAAACAAAACACAAAAAGTAGCTATGGTTTCCTCGAGGATGTAGCTCCTCCTCTCGAAGATGTATCTCCTCCTCTCGAGGACGTGGCTCCTCCTCTCGAGGATGTATCTCCTCCTCTCGAGGACGTGGCTCCTCCTCTCGAGGATGTAGCTCCTCCTCTCAATCTGCTCTGCTCCATGAGGAGGGTGACTGCATCTGTAACATGCCCGAGCTGAGTGATAATGGACGAAGTGGCTCTGCTATGTGTAGTAGAGAGATCAGTCACCGACGTCTGAAGTGCGTCCAGCTTGTCGATGAGCACATTCGACAAGCGCTCGGCCCCCTCGGTAGTGGTGTGCATGTCACGACCGATGTCCTCCCTCATCTGTCGAGTGGTGCTCGTGACCTCACTCATGCTATGAAACTGGGCCTGGAGCAAAGTCCTCATGTTGTAGATCTCTTTCCGCACATGAGCCGTCATGTCAGTCACGGCCGTCAGGGAAGGGACCAACGCTGAAGATGGAGCGGGAGAGGGAGCAGGCACCGAACCTCGGAGCTTCCGAAGCAACTCATCCCTCAGATCTCGGACTATCTCCTGCCGCAGCTCCCGGAGCTGCTCAGGAGCGATGCGGACCTCCATGGATGGTGGAGCCGAGGAGGAGGGTCCGGCGGAGGTGGTAGGAGCAGAAGTGGATGGAAAGTCTGGTAAGTCGGGAAGGTCAGAGTCTGGCTCAGGACTGGGGGAAGGTCTGGTGGTCTGTGTGGTGATGGAAGACTTCCTAACCCATGTTCCTCTCTCTTCCGAAACCCCATCCTGTGTAGGGTCCCTGCACGCGTGCGATCAGTCCATCGCAATGCGCGAAAGGGTTCCCCCTCAGGGATAGGAATCTCGTACTCCCTAAATAACAAGGTGAAGACCATACCGTAGGGCAAAGTGAGCCTAGGTCTGTCTAGTGGCTCACACATGTATCGATATATGAGTTTGGGAAAGTTGATTGGGGTGTCATGAAGCATGTAGAACATGAGAGCTAGGTCTCTCTCAGATACAAAGTCAAATCTCCCGGTCTTAGGGAAAGATGGACCTAGACAATATACTTAGGAGGATCCGCATCTCAATCGGAAGTGAGCTAGCGGATACCTCGTCTAAGGGTGACTGGGGTGGATGCCCTAGAACGGCCGTAAGGGCCTCAACCCTGTCCTCGGGATGTGTGGGAGCCACCCCTACTAGTGGAAGGTGGAGGATGTGGGCAATAAGATCCTCCGTAATGAACAGAGGGACACCGGCTACCGTGCCCTCGATACCCCCATCTCCCCGATGGACGGTACCGTAAAACTCTCTAATGAGCCCTGGATATGTGGGGAGATCTAAGGTGAGGAAGTACTCTAAGCCCTGGGCCCTAAGTCTATCACTTATAGTGAACCCTTCCCGGGAGAGATAGTCGAAGTCGACATATCTCCCGGTGGTGACGGCCTTCCCGGCTAATGGCCTCACGGGAACCGCCCTTGGCGGGGAACGAGCCGGAGGTTGTGGCCTCGCGGGATCGTGCCGAGCCTTGGAGCGCCTCTCGGGACCGGCCTCGGGTCGGGACCTCTTCTAGACTACGGTTTTACACGGCATAATGACCTAGAATGGGATGAAAACCTAAAGGATGGTGAAAGGTCGACGGAGAAGGCTTGGGAACGACCGGGGACGACCTAGGAAGGGAGGAAAACCCTAAGGGATGGTGAAAAATCGACGGGAAAAGGCCTTTGGGACGACCGGGGACGACCTAGGACTCGGCTTTAGGGCTTGTGAACAGTGGCGGCTGAGAAAGAAGTGTTTTCGAAACGACAAAGTTAGGGTTAAAAAGTCGGATCCCGACTGCAAGTCGACTCCACTGAGTCGCGAGTCGACTCGACCTCGAGTCGACTCCAGAATATGCGCGAGTCGACTCTCCTTATGCGCCTGTAGACCTCGAGTCGACTCCCGACTATATGAGAGTCGACTCCCCCTCTGCTGCCATCTTTGCGAGTCGACTCCCGCAAATGCGCGAGTCGACTCCCCCTTAGGAGCCGACTCTGAAACTTACTCGAGTCGTCTCTAACTTTGGCACGCACCTAAAAATCATGTTATGTTCGTGCCGAATGAGGGAAAATCACTAAATTATGATCTGATTTGATGATCATTGAAAAGAAACTCTATTTTAACCACAATCTAATCATCAAAATCAACGAATCTAGTGGAAACTACCACTAGGATGGATCGATCACTCCTAATCCCCTCCTAAGCACACTAAACCTCTCTTCACTTAGGGATTTTGTAAAAATGTCTGCTAATTGATCATCAGTACAAACAAATTGTAGTGTCACATCACCATTCAGTACATGATCTCTTATGAAGTGATGTCTTATCTCAATGTGTTTAGTTCTTGAATGCTGAATTGGATTTTTAGTTAGATAATGGCACTTGTATTATCACAGTTAATAGGTATTTTATCTTGTTTAATGCCATAATCTTCTAATTGTTGTTTGATCCACAAGATTTGAGCACAACAACTTCCGGCTGCAACATATTCAGCTTCAGCAGTAGATAATGCAACCGAGTTTTGTTTCTTGCTAAACCATGAGATTAGGTTTTCTCCTAGAAATTGACAAGACCCGCTGGTACTTTTTCTATCAAGCTTACATCCAGCGAAGTCTGAATCTGTGTATCCTATTAAGTTTAGGCTAGATTCTTTAGAGTACCATAACCCTATATTCTTAGTTCCTATTAAGTATTTAAAAATTCTCTTAACTGCAACTAGATGTGATTCCTTAGGATTAGCCTGATATCTAGCACACATGCAGACACTAAACATAATATCAGGTCTACTTGCAGTAAGATACAATAAAGATCCTATCATACCTCTATACAGTTTCTGATCTACAGATTTACCTGATTCATCTTGGTCTAATTTGCATGATGAGCTCATGGGGGTGCTGATTGACTTGTTTCCCTCCATATCAAACTTCTTGAGCATCTCCTTGATATATTTGGCTTGATTGATGAAGATGCCTCCTTCAGACTGTTTGATTTGAAGCCCGAGGAAGTAGTTCAGCTCTCCCATCATGCTCATCTCAAATTCACTCTGCATCAAATCAGCAAATTCTTCGCAGAGGCGATTGTTAGTAGCACCGAAAATGATATCATCAACATAAATCTGTACTAGTAGCATATCTTGGTTTTTCTTTTTCAGAAATAGTGTTGTATCTACATTACCCCTAGAGAACTCATGTTCTAGTAGGAATTTGCTAAGCCTCTCATACCATGCTCTAGGTGCTTGTTTTAAACCATAAAGTGCTTTGTTCAGTTTATATACATGATTAGGGTATTGATGATTTTCAAAACCAGGAGGTTGTTCTATATATACCTCCTCATTTATATATCCATTTAAAAATGCACTTTTTACATCCATTTGAAATAGTTTGAAATCCTTAGAGCATGCATATGCTAATAATAATCTAATAGCCTCAAGTCTAGCTACAGGAGCAAAGGTTTCATCAAAATCTATACCTTCTTCTTGATTATAACCCTTTGCTACTAGTCTAGCCTTATTCCTTATAACAATTTCATTTTCATCAAGTTTATTTTTATAAATCCATTTAGTACCTATAATCGGATATTCAGAAGGTCTCTCTACTAGATTCCATACCTTGTTTCTAGTAAATTGGTTTAATTCTTCTTGCATTGCATTTATCCATTTACATCATTTTCGGCTTCTTCTATATGTTTGGGCTCAAAGTGTGAGACGAAAGCTAGATGGTTATTTAAATTCCTAAGAGATGCTCTAGTCCTAATCGGTTGAGATGGATCATCTAGAATTAGTTCCTTAGGATGCCCGTGAGCATACCTCCAAGCTTTAGTTAGCCCATGATTCACAATAGCCTCTTGGCTTGATGATGCTCCTTCAATCAATTTTTGATTATCATCTTGTAATGTCATCTTATCTATCTTTTCTTCAAGAATTTCAGCATCATCATCAAAGTTAACTTTCTTACTAGAGGAGATGTCACTAGAATCATCAAATACAACATGTATAGATTCTTCTATAACTAAGGTTCTTTTATTAAAGACTCTATAGGCTTTACTAGTTGTAGAGTAACCTAAGAATATTTCCTCATCAGATTTAGAGTCAAATTTACCTAGATTATCTTTCCCATTATTATGAACAAAACACCTACATCCAAAAACATGAAAGTAATTAACTTTTGGTTTTCTGTTTTTCCAAAGTTCATAAGGTGTTTTCTTTATGATGGGTCTCAATAGAACTCTATTTAATATATGACAAGAAGTATTAATGGCTTCTCCCCAAAAGTACTTAGGGAGGTTACTTTCACATAACATAGTTCTAGCCATTTCCTCTAGAGTTCTATTTTTCCTCTCCACAACTCCATTTTGTTGTGGTGTCCTAGGTGCAGAAAAATTATGGGTTATCCCCTTTTTACTACAAAACTCATCAAATGACTGATTTTCGAATTCGGTACCATGGTCACTTCTAATGGCTATTACTGAAGTATCTCTAGCATTGGTTACTTCCTTATGAAACTTTTTAAATACTGAAAAAGCTTGATCTTTATGTGCTAAGAACATAACCCAAGTGTATCTAGAATAGTCATCTACAATAACTAGACCATATTTATTTCCACCTAGGCTAGTGGTTCTAGTTGGTTCGAATAGGTCCATGTGTAATAATTCTAGAAGTCTAGATGTAGAGACATATTTTATGGATTTAAATGAGTTCCTAGATTGTTTGCCAAATTGACATGCTTCACATATTTTGTTCTTCTCATATTTTAATTTTGGCAAACCTATCACGGAATCTCTTTTAACTAGTTTAGTTATTGTGTCCATGCTTGCATGACCTAACTTACGGTGCCATAACCAGCTAGCATCATTATCCTTAGTTTCATTAACAACTAGATATTGGTTATGTTTGGCAAGATCTTCAAGGTCTACAACATACACATTCCCACGTCTAATTCCTTTAAAAACTAAACTATTGTCATTAGGGTTTGTTATAATGCATAGTGATGGTTTAAACATAACATCATACCCTTTATCACATAATTGACTAATGCTTAATAAGTTATGCTTAAGACCATCAACATATCTAACATTATCAATAAAAGTAGAAGGGGTAATTTGAACTTTACCAATACCAATGATGTGACCTTGGTTGTTGTCTCCAAAAGTCATAGCACCTCCCTTCTTAGCTTCAAGGGTGAAAAATTGATCCTTGTCACCCGTCATGTGTCTTGAGCAGCCATTATCCAAATACCAGCAGTTTTTGTTGACCTTGGCTGCAAGACACTCCTACACAAGCAAATCATATCATCTTAGGTACCCAAGTTTTCTTGGGTCCTTCATGGTTAGTCAAGTTGGTTCCTTTTGGAACCCATACCCTTTTAATTTTCCTTTTTGTTTTACCTTTCCTAAAATTACACACATTTGCTTTATGACCTATAGTTCCACAACAAAAGCAGGTTATTTTCTTAGTTTTACTTTTCCCAGCTTTAACAAAGAAGTTACTAAGAAGTTTTTGTTTATTTCTTGGTTTATATCCTAAATCCGCTTTATTAAATACTGCTCGTTGACTATTTAGTATCATATTTAACTTTTCAGAACTATATGTAAATTTTTCAACCAAAGGTTTGTATTTGTTAAGTTCTTTAATTAGTGTTTGATTTTCTGCTTTTAGATCATTTAGTTCTTTTGTGAGATCCTTGTTTAAGATTTGTTTATGGTCTTTAAGTTCTGAAAATTCCTTAGTTAGTTCTTCGTTATCTTTACTTAAGGTGTTAGTTTTCTTAATTAAGAGTTGGTTGCTTGTCTTAAGTTCTAGATTTTCTATGGTGATACAGTCCTTATCCTTAACTAGTTTATCGCATTTAAGTATGTTTGATTGTTTAGCTATTTTTAGTTCTTTATTCTTAAGATTTATGGCCTTATATTCTATCATTAATTCATTAAATGCATCATAAAGTTCATCAAAAGAAAAATCGAGATGTGATTCAGATGTTACCTCATTTTCATTGGCCATGAAGCACAAATTGGCCTTTTCTTCTTGTTCTTAATCCGATGATGAAGATGATGCGTCGGAGTCCGATAAGGTGGTGACGAGGGCTTTCTTCTTCTTGTACTTGTTGCCCTTCTTTAGTAAGGGACACTCAGCTCTGATGTGTCCCGGTTTTTTACACTCATAGCAGCCAATCCCCTCATTTTTCCTTTCCTTACCTTTGTCCTTGCGGTAGAAATTTGAGGGGCCTCTCCTTTGATGATAGGACTTCTTGTGGTTGATGAATTTTCTGAATTTGCGCACAAGAAGAGCCTCACCATCATCTTCCTCATGTTCTTCTTCTTCACTGCTGCTACTGCAAGACAAGTCCTTGTTAGATGAAGTAGATTTAAGAGCTATTACCTTTTTCTTATGGGAGGACTCTTCCTCGTTGTGTTGCTTCATGGTTAGCTCGTGCGTCATTAGGGATCCAAGAAGCTCCTCAAGTGGTAACTTGTTCAAGTCCTTGGCTTCTTGGATTGCCGTCACTTTAGCTTCCCATGACCTTGGTAGACAACGAAGGATTTTCCTGACAAGCTCACTGTTAGTATAGTTCTTGCCAAGGCTTTTTAGGCCATTGACAATGTCAGTAAACCTAGTGAACATGCATGTGATTGTTTCATTAGAATCCATTTTAAATAGTTCATACTTATGAACCAAAATATTTATTTTGGATTCTTTGACTTGATTCGTGCCCTCATGGGTCACTTCAAGTCTGTCCCAAATCTCTTTTGCAGAATTGCAAGTTGAGACCCTATTGAATTCATTTCTATCTAAGGCACAATAAAGCACATTCATAGCTTTAGAGTTTAGTTGTGCCTTTCTCATGTCATGTTCATCCCAATCCTTTTCTAGTTTGGGTACCGTGACACCCTCTACATATATGGATGGGATGTATGGCCCATTTACTACAATGGTCCACATCTCATAGTCTTGGGCTTGGATGAATATTCTCATCCTTGCCTTCCAATATGAGTAGTCGGATCCATTAAAGAATGGGGGTCTTTGGGTGGACTGACCCTCAATATGGGAAGATCCAAATGGGGTTGTCATTTCGATCTTTTACTCTTGGGTGGAAGAGTTTGGGCTCTGATACCACTTGTTGCCCAGATAGACAACCCAAGAGGAGGGGGTGAATTGGGTTTTAAAATAATCCTACAATTTAAAACGATGTGGATGACTAATTAAAGCTATTGCAAGTTGTTCGATTAATTGCTATGTGCTGTGAGTGATATGAGAGTAAGAGAAAGAGAGACAATCAATCACAAACACCAAGTTTTATAGTGGTTCGGAGCTAACCCTTGCTCCTACGTCCACTCCCCAAGTCTCACTTGGAAATTCACTATAACCCCTTGGATTACAGCCGGTTGTTTTCCAAGCTCACAACCAAACTTGTTGTTTTACGAGCTCACAACTAACTCGGTCGATTTTTCCAGGCTCACCGACTAGAACCAACCCCGATTGTTTTTCCGGGATCACAATCGAACCCTTACACGTTGGTTTTACACTCGGCTCACCAACCAACCTCTATACCCTTGATTCAATCCCCCGATTGAACCAAGCAAAGACAATGTGTAGATGAAAAGAACAAACAGAAAAATACAGCTTCTCAAAAGCAGATAAATGGCAATATGAACAATAACGAAGTTAAGAGCCCTCAAACGCTTTTAAGTTGGAGAAGAGGAAGGGCTTCTTGAACTTCGGGTCTCCTCTTGAATGTGTAGTCGACTTGAATGCAGGAGGAGGCTCTTTCAATGTTGGGAAGAAGTAGGTGGATGCAGTTAATGCTGCTCTTCCCTCTTTTTCGTTGAAGAACAAGTTGCAGAGATTGAAAGCTTGATTACTTGGAGTGGAATGGTTGTTCTCTCCTTTGCTACAGTCCTCTGTGGCAATTTAAACCAACCCCCATGGAAACTAGCCGTTAGAGAGCTTTTTCTGCCCGTTCTGCACACTCTGTACACCCTGACAATGTGTCCGTTGGTGGGTTGGAGTCGACTCGTGCGATCAGGAGTCGACTCGGCTGTAGCGGGAGTCGACTCATGCTTTTCTGGAGTCGACTCGGCAACTGTTTCGGATTTGAATTAAAGTAGCCTCTTAGACTGGGAGTCGACTCGTCTTGACCTGGAGTCGACTCGCCAACTTCTGGAGCTGACTTGGCTTTCTCGGAGTCGGCTCATCCCATGGAGTCCGTGGATCTATTTTTGAATTTGGTCCACTCGAGTCGACTCGACAATCCTGGGAGTCGACCCGGCGCTCAGAGCCCGAACTCCCTATCTTCTGTCTTTTGCCTCGTCCAGTCTTGGAGTCGACTCGAACTTCTCCGGAGTCGACTCGGCTCTCAGTTTCCGAAACACTGTCTTCTGTCTTTTTGATGTAGAGCTGCCTTGGAGTCGACTCTAGCTGTCTGGGAGTCGACTCGAATCTCAGAGAAAGTAAATTGGTCTTCTGTCTTCTTTGTGGTCACGGAGTCTCGGAGTCGACTCGCGTATTGCGGGAGTCGACTCGAATCTCAGAGTTCGAAAAACGTTCTCTGACTTTTTCCTTGTGTTCCTCTGAGAGTCGACTCTCACTTTCTTTGAAGTCGACTTGCCAACCATCGGAGTCGACTCGCGTTCCACTGGAGTCGACTCGAATCTCAGACCCGAAAACTGCTCTCTGACTTTTCTGCCTGTGGCTCCTTGGAGTCGACTCTTGCTACCCTGGAGTCGACTCGGTGAACATCGGAGTCGACTCGCGCACTTCAGGAGTCGACTCGCTGACAGGTTTTGAGTTGATGCTTTCTGTTCGTCTGTCTGTTCTAAGTCGGAGTCGACTCGTACTTATCCGGAGTCGACTCGAGCCCGTGCCAGTGAACTTGATACGCTTGGAGTCGACTCGTGATACTCTGGAGTCGACTCGAGTCTTAGACTTTGTTCAGGCTGACTTCTTAACTTATCCAAAATATTATGAACCAAGTCTAGAGACACTTAGACAAGATTTTCACTGAGACACTTAATTGAATTCATTAGTAAACAAGAGATATACTCAAATGCTTTGAGCTCATCAAAATTAAATAGGGTTTTAATCAATCACTCCACACCACGTAGCCTTCTTTTCTTCCTTGCGTTGGATGAAGGAAGAAGGGAGGAAGAGGATGCCGCCAACACCTTGGACTTGTTCTTCCTTGCTTGCGGCTGAACCAAGAGGAGAGGAGAGGGAGGTGTACGGCAGCAAGGAGAGGGAGAGCACTAACTAGGGCGCCGGCCTCATGCCTCCTTATAAAGCCATCTAGGGCTCCTACAAATTTGGAGCCCTAGACAAGTTTCCAAAGAGGGGGCGCCGGCCCCCTCTCTTCATGCCGCACCATGAGATCAAAAGAGAGGGGCGTGAGCCCCTCCCTCTTATGTTGCCCTAATCCTCATTAAGTAAGATTTTGGTTGCCCTAATGTGGTCAAGCCCTAATCCAATTAGGCTTAGCCCAAGGGTGAACCAATTTGGATCCAATCTAGGTAAGTCCGAATCCAATTAGAACTTAAATCAATTTTGACTCAATTGAACTCTTCAATCCTAATCCAATTAAGAGTCTTATTGATTCATTAGATTAATAATTAATTGTGACTTAAGAAATCCTAATCCAAATTAGGACATATTTAATTTTAGTCCTAATCCAATTAGGACTCTAATTGAATCCGAAGTCCTAATCTAATTAGAATTTCTAGGAATCCTATTCTAAGTAGGAATCCAAAGATGAATTCAAAATCCTAATCTAATTAGGATTGTAGGAATCCTACTCCAAGTAGAAATTCCAGTCCTACTCCAAATAGGATTTCCAGTCCTAATCTAATTAGAACTCTAGAAATCCTACTCCAAGTAGGATTTGTGTTTTAAGTCCAATTAATCAATTCCCATTCCTTCTTCAACTTCTTATCAATCGAATTGATTACTCGTGATTCATAATCACTTTTCAACCATCGGATCGGTCAATACTTCTAGTGTGTGTGACCCCATAGGTTCTACTCTGACTGGTAGTGAGATATATTATGATCTCTATCATAATATCATTGAAAACTCCTTTCAATGGATTGGAACGATTCCAACTCTACTCATTAGGGTTTATCGATCATCGAGATAATCCCTGTGAGTCCCACCATCCACCAGTGACACCTAGCAGCATGTAGTGGCTACCCAGTAGAATAGAATGATGAACCTCTAGGTGCAGTTATCATGTGATACAGTCCTACTATCGTGGATCCCTACAGGACGGAGGTCATGGACAACTCGTCAAACCCCATCGTCTGTCATATGTGAAGATTTATTCGACTTGAGTTCGAGAGTGGAAAACTCTTTCTCCACTGTGCATACTGCCCCGGCCGAGGTCTTACGAACTCAGTCTTATAAATCACATAGCATCTCTCCTTATCTATCAAGGTCGATAGATTCCTTATAGGTGCATACCCTACTCCTACAGTGAACTTACTGCAGCCAATCTACACTGCATGGACCTATATGGATAGAGACCATGTATGTGTGCAGTCAAACTACAATAACCTCAGGTCAAAAGGACCAGTCACACTACTGCAACATCAAGCAAGTCACTGACGAGTGGATAGACATCCAAGTGACTTCTTGTCTTGGTCACGCTCAGTACCCTTATTCTCTAACAAGCACCTGCACTATCACTTCAGTGTCCCTACACTGTGGACTCAAGTCTCGTCCATCCAGAAGGAAAGTGATCTGTGCACTGATCGGATCGATCACCGTCCTCGTGATGATCCATTGATCAGGAGCATTTAGAAATTAATCACCAATGATACATGGCTCAAATTCTCAACTCTTGAGAATATGCATCATCATCTTATTAATTTCTTGGACGATTCATAGACACATAAATAATATGAATGAAAAGATGCCTTTTATTTATTCAATAATAAATAGTCAAGTACAAAATTATGTCCCTAGAATTAACAATGTGTCAGCCAGATTGGCTTCTAGGGCATACATCTAACATCGACCTCGTTTCCGACCCATTCTAGGTCCTCTCCCTCGAGTTTGCTTCCATTTCTGTTGCCCAGATAGACAACCCAAGAGGGGGGGGTGAATTTGGTTTTTAAATTAAATTGAATATTTAAAACTTTGTGGATGATTAATTTAAAACTATAGCAAGTTGTTTAATTAAAGCTAAGTGCTGTGAGTAGTGTCCGGGGAAGAAGATGAGAGACAATGCACTACAAACACAAAGTTTTATAGTGGTTCGGAGCTAACCCTTGCTCCTACGTCCACTCCCCAAGTCTCACTTGGGAATTTCACTATAACCCCCTTGGATTACAGCCGGTTGTTTTCCAAGCTCACAACCAAACTTGTTGTTTTACGAGCTCACAACGAACTCGGTCGGTTTTTCCAGGCTCACCGACTAGAACCAAACCCCGATTGTTTTTCCGGGCTCACAATCAAACCCTTACACACGTTGGTTTTAACTTGGCTCACCAACCAACCTTAAACCCCTTGATTCAATCCTCCGATTGAATCAAATAAATACAAGAGATAGAAGAAAACAGAAAATAGCTTCTCAAAAAGCAGATTTAAAACAATATAATCGTAAAGGAGTTAGAAGCCCTCAAACGCTTTTAAGCTGGTGAAGAGGTATGGCTTCTGGAACTCCGGTCTCCTCTTGAAAGAGTGGTCGACTTGAATGCAGGAGGAGGAAGCTTTGATTGTTGGGAAGAAGTTGTTGGAGCAGTAAATGCAGATCTCCCCTTTTTCGTTTAAGAGTACTTGGAGAGCTTGAAAACTTGAATGCTTGGAGTGGAATGTCTATTCTCTGCCTTGCTACAGTCCTCTGTGGCTATTTAAGCCAACCCCCACGGAAACTAGCCGTTACTCTGGTTTTTCTGGCCGTTCTGCACACTCTGCGCAGCCTGACAATATGACCGTTGGTGGGTTGGAGTCGACTCGCGCGATCAGGAGTCGACTCGGCTGTAGCAGGAGTCGACTCATGCTTTTCCGGAGTCGACTCGGCAACTATTCCAAATTTGAATTAAAGTTGCCGTCTTGACTGGGAGTCGACTTGTCTTGACCTGGAGTCGACTCGCCAACTTCTGGAGCTGACGTGGCAATTTTGGAGTCGGCTCATCCACTGAAGTCCGTGGATCCAAATTTGAATTTTGTCCACTCGAGTCGACTCGACTGTCCTGGGAGTCGACTCGAATCTCAGAGCCCGAACTCCCGATTCTCTGTCTTTTGGCTCATCCAGTCTTGGAGTCGACTCGAACTTCCTTGGAGTCGACTCGGCTCTCAGTTTCCGAAAGTTGGTCTTCTGCCTTTTGACGTGAAGCTTGTCTCGGAGTCGACTCGAGCTGTCTGTGAGTCGACTCGAATCTCAGAGGCAGTAACATGGTCTTCTGTCTGTTGATGGTCGCTCAGTCTCGGAGTCGACTCGCGTACTGCGGGAGTCGACTCGAATCTCAGAGTCCGAAAATCGTTCTCTGACTTTTTCTTTGTGTTCCTCTGAGAGTCGACTCTTACCTTCTTTGGAGTCGACCTGCCAACCATCGGAGTCGACTCGCGTTCCACTGGAGTCGACTCGAATCTCAGACCCGAAAACTGCTCTCTGACTTTTCTTTGTGTTTCTCTTGGAGTCGACTCTTACTACCCTGGAGTCGACTCGTTGAACATTGGAGTCGACTCGCGCACTTCGGGAGTCGACTCGTTGACAGTTTCTGAGTTGAAGCTTTCTGTCCTTCTGTCTGTTCTCAGTCGGAGTCGACTCGTACTGATCTGGAGTCGACTCGAGCTCGTGCCAGTGAACTTGATACGCTTGGAGTCGACTCGTGATACTCGGGAGTCGACTCGAGTCTCAGACATTGGTTCATGCAGACTTCTTAACTTATCCAAAATACTATGAACCAAGTCTAGAAACACTTGGACAGGATTTTCACTGAAACACTCAATTGAATTCATTAGTAATCACAAGATATACTCAAATGCTTTGAGCTCATCAAAATCAAATGGGGTTTTAATCAATCACTCCACAATCTCCCCCTTTTTGATGATGACAAAACTTTGAGTATATATAAAATGAATTGCTCATAAAACAATGAAGTAAAGTCCATAAATGAATTCAAATGTCTGATAATTTAGTTTATCCAAGTTTGAAAGGAGTGAGACATTAAATTTCGGAGTTAAAGCTCCCCCTTTCATTTGGAATTATATAAGCCTTCATATTATGCAATCAATTGTTCGGCTTATATGTCATTAATGATTTAGCTTGATTAAAATTCAGATTCTCCCCCTCAACATATGCATTCAACTATGTTTTGATTCTCTGAATTTCCTTTTAATGCTTTGAAGTTTTTGAACTGAATTTTATCTTTTTAGAGGGAAAATCTGTCAATTTGTTCTTGAGTAGGATTCAGCTAATCTCCGAATATCCCTTGAATAGATTCTGGAGATTACTCCATTAGGAGCCCCAAAAGAGAGATAATGAGCCTCGAGGTACCGAATCCACTTAGAACAAATTTGTGTGTGTTATTAAGAGTTTATCTTTTTATTTATTTCCATTGATTTCTTTTACATATTTTTTCATATTTCTCCCCTTTTTACATATTTTATACATATTTCTCCCCCTTTTTGTCATCATACCAAAAAGGAGGTAATCACACACAATCAATGGCACAACCAATCATCAAATGGCACATAATTGAAGATAAAATGTCTACTCATTGTATTGATATGAATGTGAATACATGTGAGAATACAATAAGTAAAGCAAAGCAAGACAAAATACAACTCAAACACATCTATGTCCTCCTCGAGGATGAAGCTCCCCCTCTCGAGGATGCATCTCCTCCTCTGGAGGGTGTGGCTCCTCCTCTCGAGGATGTGGCACCTCCTCTGGAGGATGGTGCTCCTCCTCTCAATCGGCTCTGCTCCATGAGGAGGGTGACTGCATCTGTCACATGTCCGAGCTGCGTGATAATAGACGTGGTGGCTCTGCTATGTGTAGTGGAGAGCTCTGTCACCGACGCCTGAAGCCCAGTCACCGATGTCTGTAGTGCGTCCAGCTTGTTGATGAGTACATTCGACAAGCGCTCGGCCCCCTCGGTGGTGGTGTGCATGTCACGACCTATCTCCTCTCGCATCTGTCGAGTGGAGCTCGTGACCTCACTCATGCTGTGGAACTGGGCCTGGACCAAACTCCGGATATTGTAGATCTCTTCCCGTACATGAGCCGTCATGTCAGTCACGGCTGTCAAGGAAGGGACCAGGGCAGAGGAAGTGGGCGCAGAAGAGGGAGCAGGCACCGAGCCGCGGATCTCCCGAAGCAGCTCGTCCTTCAGATCTCGGACGATCTCCTGCCGCAGCTCCCGGAGCTGCTCTGTATCAATACGGACCTCCATAGATGGTGGAACTGAGGAGGAAGGTCCGGTAGAGGTGGTAGGAGCAGGAGGAGTGGATGGGAGGTCTGGATGGTCTGGAAGGTCTGGGTAGTCTGAATCTGGCTCAGGACTGGGTGATGGTCTGGTGGTCTGAGCAGTGAGAGTGGACTTCCTAACCCAGATCCCTTCTCTTTTCCGAAACCCCATCCTGTGCATAGTCCCCGTACATAAGCGATCAGTCCATCGCAAGGCACGAGAGGGTTCCCTCTCAGGAATGGAAATCTCGTACTGCCTAAAAAGAAGAGTGAATAACATCCCGTATGGGAGTGAGAGCCTAGGTCTATCTAGGGGCTCACACATATACCTATAAATGAGATTTGGGAAGTTGATCGGGGTGTCCTGAAGGATATAAGACATAATAGCTAAGTCCCTCTCATTCACAAAATCAAATCTCCCTGTCTTAGGAAGATGGACCTGGACAGAATGCTCAAAAGGATTCTCACTTCAATAGGAAGTGAGCTAGCAGATACCTCATCTAGGGGGGACTGAGGTGGATGCCCTAAGACGACCGTAAGGGCCGCAACTCTATCCTCAGGGTGTGCGGGAGCCACCCCTACTAATGGAAGGTGAAGGATATGGGTAATGAGGTCCTCTGTGACACGCAACGGGACACCTACTACCGTGCCCTCGATACCTCCATCTCTCCGATGGACGGTACTGTAAAACTCTTGAACTAGGCCAGGATAGGGGGGAAGGTCCAAGGTGAGGAAGTACTCTAGGCCCTGGGCTCTAAGCCTATCGCCTATGGTGAACCCCTCCCGGGAGAGATAGTCGAAATCGACAAACCTCCCGGAGGTGACGGCCATCCCGGCCAACGGCCTAACGAGAACCACCCTAGGCGGGGAACGATCCGGAGGTGGTTGCCTCCCGGGATCGTGCCGCGCCTTGGAGCGCCGCTCGGGACCGGCCTCGGGACGGGACCTCTTCCTAACGACGGTCTTACGAGGCATCTTGACCTAAACGGGAAGAAAAATACCTAGAGGACGGTGAAGGACCGACAGAGGAAGCTCGGGACGGACCGGAAATGACCTAGGAACGGACGGAAACTCAATGTCCGGCGAAGAATCGACGGGAAAAGGGCTTGGAGACGATCGGGGATGACCTAGGAGTCGGCTCTAGGGCTTTGTGAACAGTGGCGGCTTGAGGAAAAGTGTTTGCGAAACGACAACCCTAGGGTTAAAAAGTCGGATCCCGACTGCGAGTCGACTCCCCTGAGTCGCGAGTCGACTCGACCTCGAGTCGACTCCAGAATATGCACGAGTCGACTCTCTGTTAGCGCATGTAGACTTCGAGTCGACTCCCGACATTGTGCGAGTCGACTCCCCCTCAGCTGCCAACTTTGCGAGTCGACTCCCGCAAATGTGCGAGTCGACTCCCCCTTAGGAGCTGGCTCTGAAACTTACTCGAGTCGTCTCTAACCTTGGCACGCACCTAAAAACCATGCCATAATCGTGCCAAATGAGGAAAAATCAGCTAATTAAGGACTGATTTGATGATCACTGTATAGAAACTCTATTTTAACCTCATTCTAATCATCAAAATCAATTAATCTAGTGAAAAACTCCCACTAGGATGGATCAATCACTCCTAATCCCCTTCTAAGCACACTAAACCTCTCTTCACTTAGGGGTTTTGTAAAAATGTCTGCTAATTGATTATCAGTACACACAAATTGGAGTGACACATCACCATTCAATACATGATCTCTTATGAAGTGATGTCTTATCTCAATGTGTTTAGTTCTTGAGTGTTGAATTGAATTTTTAGTGAGATTTATGGCACTTGTGTTATCACAATTAATGGGGATTTTATCTTGTTTAATGCCATAATCTTCTAATTGTTGTTTAATCCATAAGATTTGAGCACAACAACTCCCGGCTGCAACATATTCAGCTTCTGCAGTGGATAATGCAACCGAGTTTTGTTTCTTGCTAAACCATGAGATTAGGTTTTCTCCTAGAAATTGACAGGACCCGCTGGTACTTTTTCTATCCAGCTTACATCCAGCGAAGTCTGAATCTGTGTACCCTATTAAGTTTAGGCTAGATTCTTTAGAGTACCACAGCCCTATGTTCTTAGTTCCAATTAAGTATTTAAAGATTCTCTTAACTGCAGCTAGGTGTGATTCTTTAGGATTAGCCTGATATCTAGCACACATGCACACACTAAACATAATATCAGGCCTACTTGCAGTAAGATACAGTAAAGAACCTATCATACCTCTATAAAGTTTTTGATCTACAGATTTACCTGATTCATCTTGGTCTAACTTGCATGATGAGCTCATGGGGGTGCTGATTGACTTGTTTCCCTCCATATCAAACTTCTTGAGCATCTCCTTGATATATTTTGCTTGATTGATGAAGATGCCTCCTTCAGATTGTTTGATTTGAAGCCCGAGGAAGTAGTTCAGCTCTCCCATCATGCTCATCTCAAACTCACTCTGCATCAAATCAGCAAATTCCTCGCAGAGGCGATTGTTAGTAGCACCGAAAATGATATCATCAACATAAATCTGTACTAATAACATATCCTTATTTTTCTTTTTCAGAAATAATGTTGTATCTACATTTTCCCCTAGAGAATTCATGTTCTAATAGGAATTTACTAAGTCTCTCATACCATGCTCTAGGTGCTTGTTTTAGTCCATAAAGTGCTTTGTTCAGTTTATACACATGATTAGGGTATTGATGATTTTCAAAACCAGGAGGTTGTTCTACATACACCTCCTCATTAATAAACCCATTTAGAAAAGCACTCTTTACATCCATTTGATATAGTTTGAAGTCCTTAGAGCATACATATGCTAATAGAAGTCTAATTGCCTCAAGTCTAGCTACGGGAGCAAAGGTTTCATCAAAATCTATGCCTTCTTCTTGATTATAACCCTTTGCTACTAGTCTAGCCTTATTCCTTATAACAATTCCATTTTCATCTAGCTTATTTTTATATATCCATTTAGTACCTATAATTGGATATTCAGAAGGTCTCTCCACTAGATCCCAAACCTTGTTTCTAGTAAATTGATTTAGTTCTTCTTGCATTGCATTTATCCAATTTACATCATTTTCGGCTTCTTCTATATGTTTGGGCTCAAAGTGTGAAACAAAAGCTAGATGATTATTCAAATTCCTAAAGGATGCTCTAGTCCTAACCGGTTGTGATGGATCATCTAGAATTAGTTCCTTAGGATGCCCGTGAGCATACCTCCAAGCTTTAGCTAGCCCATGATCCACTATAGGCTCTTGGTTTGACGATTCTCCTTCAATCAACTTTTGATTATCATCTTGTAATCCCATCTCATCTATCTTTTCTTCAAGTATTTCAATATCATCATCAAAATTAACCTTCTTACTAGATGAGATGACACTAGAGTCATCAAAAACAACATGTATAGATTCTTCTATAACTAGGGTTCTTTTATTAAAGATTCTATAGGCTTTACTAGTTGTAGAATAACCTAGGAATATTCCTTCATCAGATTTAGGATCAAATTTCCCTAGATTATCTTTCCCATTATTATGTACAAAACACCTACATCCAAAAACATGAAAATAGTTAACTTTTGGTTTTCTGTTTTTCCACAGTTCATAAGGTGTTTTCTTTATAATGGGTCTTAATAAAACTCTATTTAATATATGGCAAGAAGTATTAATGGCTTCTCCCCAAAAGTACTTAGGGAGGTTACTTTCACATAACATCATTCTAGCCATTTCCTCTAGAGTTCTATTCTTCCTTTTCACAACTCCATTTTGTTGTGGTGTCCTAGGTTGTTGCCCAAAGATGGTCACCCAAGAGGGGGGTGAATTGGGTGTTTTAAAAAACTTTTTGACTAATTTAAGATTAAACCACACAAATATATAAACTAAAGCAAGGATAAAGGGATAAGAGAAGACAACCACAAGCACACGGTTTTATAGTGGTTCGGAGCCTTCACTGCTCCTACATCCACTCCCCAAAGCGCCTTTGGGTATTTCCACTATAATCCAAGATTACAGTACGGTAGTTTTGCGAGTTCACTACCCAACTCGTTGTTTTACACCGGGCTCACAACAAACCCTAAACCCCCAATTTCTCTTAGGCTTGGGATGCCTTTCCCTTGTTCCAAGTCCCTTGACTTGAACAAGCACCACGATAAAAGAGTGTACAAAAGAATATAAAAGCTCTAGAAAGCAAATATAGCACTTATGAACAATGAAACCCGGAAGAATCTTTTTGCCGTTGGAAGCGTGGGAGATGTTGATTCTTCCAAGGTAGACCGCGTAGGGTTGAGTGTGAGCTTTGATTCCCGAGCGCGCGAGAGTGGTTGAGCTTGAAATCACTTGGGAGACTTGAAAGTACTTGATTTCCTTCCTTGGATGCACTCACTCCCTTGAGCTTTTCTTTCAAACTTCTCTCTTGAATGATTTTGCTTTGGGTTGGTGAAGAGTTGTTGAGAACCACTTAAGAGGTCCCTTTTATAGCCCAAAAAGCAAATATAGCCGTTAGAGACAAAAAGAGAAGGATTTGAAATTCAAAATCAAACCTGAAAAGCTGTCAGTCGCGTCCCAGGCGCTCTGGGGACGTCTCCGCTACAGCGAGAGACGTCTCACCTACAGGATTTTACTTTTTACTTTATCTGGGGTCGACTCGGCACTTTACGGGGACGTCTCGCCTTGTCTGTGCTTTTTGAGTGGGGACGACTCCGCTTCTTTGGGGACGACTCCGCTTCTTTGTCTCCGAAAAACTTGCCCTCTGGAATTCCCTGAGAGAGTCGTCTCCGCTCTTTCAGGGGACGTCTCCGCTTGTGTCCACTTTATGCGTGGGGACGACTCCGCTATCTCAGAGTCGACTCCGCTTCCTTATCACCGCAAAAACCATTCTCTGGAAAACCCTGAGAGAGCCGTCTCCGCCATCTTGGGGACGTCTCGGGGAGTCTCCTTTTTGCTTGCGGGGACGACTCCGCGTACAGCGGGGACGTCTCGCGCATATCCCTTGAGAAACGTCTTTCTGCCGCCACTGAGAGAGTCGACTCCGCTTCTGAGAGAGTCGACTCCGCTAACGCGGGGACGACTCGGCAGGTGCCGGGGACGACTCCAAGTGTGCCAGTTCTTCCTGTTTGTGGCAGAGACGTCTCTGAAACTATCAGGAGACGTCTCGGCTGTCCCTGAACTTTTTCTTTAGCTCAAAATATTCTTCAATAAATTCATAAAAATTGTGGGAACTTGCCTAGACATTTCTTAACAATTTTCTAAGTAAAACACATGAATTCCTCAATCGAATTGTTAAGATATAATGGAATTTTACTCTAGTGTTTTGTATTCATCAAAATCCATTAGGGGGTCAACAATCTCCCCCTTTTTGATGATGACAAAACACTGAGTATATGCAAAATTTGAAATTTAAACATATACACAGTATTGATCAGATATACAAGTATAATGTTTTGATTTGAACTAGATACGATGTGCATCACTTAAATTTCCTTGTGCATAGGATTGATCTTTATAGTTCTTAAATGATTTTATCATATGAACTGAATTTGAATCAAGTTAGAATGATATATTGATGCTGAAGATAATTTAAAAACTAGATTCTTTTTGACTCCCCCTTTCTTTTCCAGAAGGGCAATTATCTTAAAATTAATATTCTTCAATAACCATATTCAATATTCATTCTATACCCCCCTTTCAATATCCATATTTTTCAATATTCATATTTCAATATTCTATTCCCCCTTACAATATTCTACTCCCCCTTTTTGTCATCAACAATGAAGGGGACAAATGATACTCAAGGTGTGACATTCATATTACTCCCCTTTGTTTGTGGAATTCATTTCATACTCATCGTTTAGTTTAACATAGTTATCACAAGATGTGCTCCCCCTGTTTCTTTGTATCACACAATCAAACACATACACAGAATTGGCAATGTACACAAGATTTTAAAAAGAAATTGTATTCATTCATATGTCATTGTAAGTCTTTGAAGTTAGTACATAAGAGTATTGATTTCAAGTACAAAAGGAAGAGTCATAACAAGTATTGATTTCTAGTACAAAAGTGTTTCACAATGGCCTAGGATTTACAAAAAGAAGATCCTATAGGATATCCATCATCGGCGTCGTTGCTCATGGGGCATTGTACTTTGTGCATAAGCCTTACAGGCTGCATCTATGAAGCCATTGATAGAATCCATGAGAGTCTTAAAGTGATCTCCCTGTGACTTGTGGAAACCTGCCACAAGTGCTTCAAACTCTAAGGTTGCCATCTCAATTCTGCCTCTAAGTTGGGCAACTAGGGTGCCCACATTGCCATCTGGCTTTGTCAACTCTTTGAGACTCTCGGAAATGGCCTTCAAGCTGTCTTTGAGCTCTATCGATCTGAATGTTTGGGTGGCACCTACCCCAACTATTTGCTGCTCTGTGGCTTCAATTTGAGCTCTAATTTCCTTCAGCTCTTGTCTGATGGGGGCCAGCTCTGCAGTCATCATGGATCTCATCTCCTCCCTCATCTGCTGACAAATAACAGATGCTAAAGTGTGCATCTGCTCCTCTGATAGGAAGGAGGTCCCACTGACTGGAGGAGGTTGTGGCATGGATGTGGAAGGTCCAGCTGAGCTGGAGGGAATATCAGGGATGTCCATGTGGCTAGGTGGAGGAGAGTGATGGTCAGGCTCATGATGTGGGATTTCAGGCTCTATGGTTTGTGCTTTTCTTTTTGGAACCTTGACCCACGACCCATCTATCTTGTGAAATTCCATTCTTCTCATTGAGCCCTCATTGTAATAATCGGTGTTTCTTAGGGCCTTTGCAGGTTCATTTGGTGGAATGGGAACCTTGAAGTGTTTAAATATTAAGGTAAAGATCATGCCATAGGGTATACTAAACCTAGAATACCTATGACATTGGGCAATGTAATTTAGCATGAGTCTAGGGAGGTTTAGGGGGATCCCTAGTAGGATATGGTGCATTATGACTAAATCACGCTCCGAAACAAAATCGAAGCGACCGGTTTTGGGGAATAGGACCCGATTGACAATGCTTAAAAGAAGTCTCATTTCTGCATTTAGGTCCTGGGAGTAGACAACATCAAGAGGGCCGCAGTCCTCTCTTCCTAGAATCAAGTTTAGGGCTATTTCCCTTTGGGGATGTGAGGTCGGTGCCTCACCGTCCTTAGGAATTTGTAGGACAGTGGATAGGACATCCTCATTAATTTCTACCAATGTCCCTCGGACATATGCAGTGTACCCTAAGTCCCCTAAGGCCATATCACTAAACATTTCTCTAACAAGGCCGGGGTAGGTCGAGATTTTGAGGGTGCAAAGGTGCTCCCACCCTTGGGCTCGGAGTCTCTCTCCAATAGAGAACCCCTCATGATCTAGAAAGGAAAAATCGATGTGCCTGCCAGTCGTGACTGTGCGATTTGCACAGGAAAATCGTCGTGGTCGGCGGAGCAACCGGAGGAGAAGGCGCGGAGGGTTCTTCCCGCCGTTCCTCGCCGTCGCCCGCTACTCTAGGTCGCCTCCCACGGGTTGTCCTAGCTTTCTTTGGTGCCATGGATGCTAGGGTTTGCGATTTAGGGCAAATGGAAGCTAGGTTTTGAAGTGGAGAGCAAGTGGAGGCTAGGGCTTTCCGTTTTGGTCGGGAATGAGGGAGAAAGCTCGAGTCGGCTCGAGCGATTTCGACCTATTTAAAAAGCCCTCATTCGGTCCCCGAGACGTCTCCGCCACTAAGGCGAGACGTCTCCCCCTGGGGGGACGTCTCTGCGACTTGCCAGAGACGTCTCCGGCACAAAAAATTTCAGACTGCAGTTCCAGATTTTTGTTTAATCACCCTAATCAATCGTGATTTCTTTTGATAGACACAGAGTGAATTTGTTTGTGATCCTCCCCCTTAATAATACATCCTATAATGATTTGATAATGACTTTTAGATTATTAAGATTGAAATGAGGAATGTTTGACCAAATTTCGAATACCCATGTTATAGGCTCTGAAAATATCTCTATGAAGAGTCCAAGGGAGGGTAACCATCCTCCGGAAAGTCAAACAGTTCGTCATTTAGTTTAGATGAATTCATGTTTTCACATATGTTTGCCTTGAGGTGGGTTACTAGTTCGAGTAGCAAAGTAAAGCAATACAAGTTCACTTCATTTGCTAGGATCATACAAGCTCAACGCATTCCTTAAGAAATTGAATCTATCTTTACAAAGGGGCTTTGTAAAGATATCAGCTAATTGATTTTCAGTACATACATATTCAATCATCACATCATTTTTCATCACATGATCCCTAATAAAATGATGCCTAATCTCTATATGCTTTGACTTAGAGTGTTGAACAGGATTTTTTGTTAAGTTGATTGCACTTGTATTGTCACACTTAATTGGTATATTGTCCATTTTAATACCGAAGTCTTCAAGCTGTTGCTTAATCCAAAGAACTTGGGCACAACAGCTTCCAGCTGCAATGTACTCAGCTTCAGCTGTGGACAAGGCAACTGAATTTTGTTTCTTGCTAAACCAAGAAACCAAATTGGCACCCAAGAATTGACATGTCCCACTTGTGCTTTTTCTGTCGAGTTTGCACCCGGCAAAATCAGCATCGGAATAAGCAATTAAGTTTATGTCAGACTGTTTAGAGTACCATAAGCCTACATTAGATGTCCCTACTAGATATCTAAATATTCTTTTAACAGCTTGCAAGTGTGATTCCTTAGGACATGCTTGGTATCTAGCACACATACAAACACTGAATAATATATCTGGTCTACTAGCAGTAAGGTAAAGTAAAGAGCCTATCATACCTCTGTACAATTTGCAGTCTATACTTTTACCTTTTTCATCCTTATCAAGCTTGCAACTTGAGCCCATGGGTGTGCTGATTTCTTTTGCATCCTTCATCTTGAATTTCTCCAACATTTCTTTGATATACTTGGACTGACTGATGAATATGCCTTCCTCTGATTGTTTTATTTGCAGCCCAAGGAAGAAGTTGAGCTCACCCATCATGCTCATTTCAAATTCTCCCTGCATAAGCTTGGCAAACTCTTGACAAAGACTATCATTAGTAGCACCAAAAATTATATCATCCACATAAATTTGTACAAGCAATAAGTCATTTCCTTTTCTTTTAATAAAGAGGGTTTTGTCTACATTTCCTCTCTTAAATTTGTTTTCAATTAGGAAATTACTTAATCTTTCATACCATGCCCTAGGAGCTTGCTTAAGTCCATACAATGCTTTATGCAATTTATACACATAATCTGGATGTAAGTGATTTTCAAAACCTGGAGGTTGTCCTACATAAACTTCCTCCATTATATAACCATTTAGAAATGCACTTTTTACATCCATTTGATAGAGTTTAAAGTCCATGAAGCATGCATATGCCAAAAGTAATCTAATAGCTTCTAATCTAGCAACAGGAGCAAAAGTTTCATCAAAATCTATTCCTTCCTCCTGATTATATCCTTTGGCCACTAGCCTAGCTTTGTTTCTTATTACTATTCCATCTTCATCTAGTTTATTTCTATACACCCACTTGGTGCCTATAATTGAAACATTTGGGGGTCTTTTCATTAGAGTCCAAACTTCATTTCTTTCAAATTGGTTTAATTCCTCTTGCATAGCGTTCATCCAATTATCATCTTTTTCAGCTTCTTCTAGTGATTTAGGCTCTATTTGTGAAACGAAAGCAAGATAATTACTAGTGTTTCTTAGAGAAGATCTAGTTCTTATACCTTGTGAAGGATCACCAAGGATTAGATCCTTTGGATGACCATGTGCATACCTCCATTCTTTAGGAAGATCTTGATTGTTTGATGGAGGTTGATCTTCTTCATCTTGCTGATTTGTATCTTCCTTAACCTCATCCTCATGTTGTTTGTCTTGTATGGAGAATTCCTTGATTCGGTCTTCAAGTATACCTGCATCAACATCTTCTTCTTTTCTAGAAGAATCTCCATTAGTTTCATCAAAAACAACATGAGTGGATTCTTCAACAACGAGAGTTCTCTTGTTGAAGACCCTGTATGCTCTACTAGATGAGGAATAACCTAAGAAGATCCCCTCATCTGATTTGGCACTAAATTTACTGAGATTGTCCTTTCCATTGTTCAAAATAAAACATCGACAACCAAAAACATGAAAATAACTTATATTTGGTTTTTTGCCTTTTATCAATTCATATGGTGTTTTCTTTAAGATAGATCTAACTAAAGCACGATTTAAGATATAACATGAGGTACTTATTGCTTCAGCCCAAAAATACTTTGGTAGATCCGATTCGCACAACATGGTACGAGCCATATCTGCGAGTGTGCGATTCTTCCTTTCTACCACCCCATTTTGTTGGGGTGTCCTAGGTGCCGAGAAATTGTGATTGATACCATTTTCGTCACAAAACTTTTCAAAGTGTTGATTTTCAAACTCGGTACCATGATCACTCCTAATTGCTTTTAGCTTAAGATTGAGTTCATTTGAAACTTTATTATGAAACTTGATAAAAGCGGGAAAGGACTCATCTTTGTGTGCAAGGAATGAAACCCATGTAAAACGTGAAAAATCATCAACAATGACAAGACCAAATTTCTTACCCCCTAGACTAGCAGTTCTAGTGGGTCCAAACAAATCCATGTGAATTAGTTCTAAGGGTTTTGACGTTGAGACTATGTTCTTAGACTTAAAAGAACTTCTTGTTTGTTTTCCTAATTGACATGCCGCACAAATTTTATTCTTTTCAAAGTCTATTTTCGGTAGTCCTTTGACTAGATCCTTTGTAATCAATTTAGAAATTAAATCCATGCTAGCATGCCCTAACCTACGATGCCATAACCAACTAGTCTCATTGACTTTAGGATTCATGGCTACAAGACATTGGCCATCCTTCATGGTGAGATCATCAAGATCTACCATGTAAACATTTCCATGCCTATGTCCTGTGAGTATGATCTCATTATCAATTGGACTACTAATTATGCATAGTGACGATTCAAATGATACTTTAAAGCCCTTGTCACAAAATTGACTTATACTTAATAAATTATGTTTCAGTCCATTAACTAACAATACATTATCAATAAATGAGGAGGATGATATGGAGATTTTACCGACACCAATGATTCGGCCTTTAGCATTGTCTCCAAATGTGACTACTCCTCCTTCTTTTGATTCCAAGGTGACGAAGAGACTCTTGTCACCGGTCATATGCCTTGAGCAACCGCTATCAAGATACCACATTCTCTTTTTATTTTCGGCTGCAAGGCATACCTGCAAAATGATCATGTGAAGCTCTTAGGTACCCAAGTTTTCTTGGGTCCTTCGTGGTTAGTGTGGTTGGTTCCCTTAGGCACCCATACTTTAGTTATGTTTTTGGCTTTCACAAATGTACTCTTGTTAGTTTGGATTTTTCTTTGAATACAAGAGTAGACTTTATGTCCAGTCTTTCCACAATGAAAGCATGTAGGTTTTTCAGTTTTTACATCTTTCGCTTTTACAAAGAAATTCTTTAGATACTTTTGTTGTTTATTAGTTTTATAACCTAATCCGGCTTTATTAAAAACGGCTCTTTGATTTGAAAGAATGAGATTTAATTTTTCAGAACTTTGTGTGAATTTTTCAACAATTGGTTTGTACTTATGTACCTCATTCTTAAGATTCAAATTTTCTTTGACTAGTTCTTCCTTATCTTTTTTAAGAGATTCAACATTTTGTGCAAGTGAGGTATTAATATCGAATAGGGATTTTAATTTTAGATTTAATTCCTTAATTACTGTTTTTCCCTTTTCATTTTCAATACTAAGTTTTGAATTCTTAATTTCTAGGTTAGTAGTATTAATATTTTTAACGCTCTCCTTTTCAATTAATAGGTTTTCAATGTCTTCCTTTAGTTTTTGATTGGAGGCTTTTAATTCTTTATTTTTTGCTCCTAACATACTACAATCACCCATAAGTTCTTGAAAAGCTTCATACAATTCTTCTAAAGTAAAATTTATGGTTGGGTTTTGACATACCTCGTCGTCCTCGAACGCCATGAAGCATAAATTGGCGGTCTCTTCCTTCTCTTCCTCGGAGGATGATGTGTCACTATCATCCCATGTTGCCTTCAATGCCTTCTTCTTCTTCTTTCCAAAATACTTGTTTTGTTGAGGGCATTCGGAACGAATGTGTCCCGGTCTCTTGCAATCATAGCATATGATTGGATCTCTTTCTTTTTCCTTTTCTTTTTCCCAATCATTTCTACCTCCAAATTTCTTTCTTGGGAAGGGTTTCTTCCTTCTCATGAATTTCTTAAACTTCCTAACTATCAACCCCAAGTCCTCATCTTGGCTTTCTTCTTCACTCCCACTGCTCTCTTCTTCACACACACTTGAGGTAGCCTTGAGTGCGATTGTCTTTTTCTTCGGCAACTCTTCTTCATGTTGCTTCATCGTGAGCTCATGCGTCATCAATGAGCCCAAGAGTTGCTCTAGCCCCAAGGTGTTGAGGTCTTTGGCTTCTACGATCGCCGTGACCTTTGCTTCCCATGCTTTTGGCAAAGACCTGAGAATTTTACTCACAAGTTCCGGGTTAGTGTAGGATTTACCCAAGCTTTTTAAACCATTAATTATATCCGTAAAGCGTGTAAACATGCATGTGATGGTTTCATTGGGTTCCATCTTAAACAACTCATATTTGTGAACTAGAATGTTCACTTTGGACTCCTTGACTTGATTTGTACCCTCGTGGGTAACTTCAAGCTTATTCCATATTTCCTTAGCGGAACTACATGTGGAGACTCTATTAAACTCATTTGCATCTAAAGAACAAAATAATGAGTTCATGGCTCTAGAATTGAGTTGAGCCATCCTATCATCATTCTCATCCCAATCCTCTTCAGGTTTGGGAACTCGAATGCCATTAACTATGTGTGATGGTTCTTGTGGTCCCTTGACTATAACCCTCCACAAGGCATAGTCTTGTGCTTGAATGAAGATTTTCATTCTAGTCTTCCAATAGGTATAATTTGTCCCATTGAAGAGTGGAGGTCTATTGGTTGCTTGCCCCTCGGCAGGAACATTGTTAAAGGGTGTTCCCATCTAGATCTTTGGCTAAGACGGTTAGGTCTTTCAAGAAATATAAGAGCACCTGCTCTGATACCACTTGTTGCCCAAAGATGGTCACCCAAGAGGGGGGTGAATTGGGTGTTTTAAAAAACTTTTTGACTAATTTAAGATTAAACCACACAAATATATAAACTAAAGCAAGGATAAAGGGATAAGAGAAGACAACCACAAGCACACGGTTTTATAGTGGTTCGGAGCCTTCACTGCTCCTACATCCACTCCCCAAAGCGCCTTTGGGTATTTCCACTATAATCCAAGATTACAGTACGGTAGTTTTGCGAGTTCACTACCCAACTCGTTGTTTTACACCGGGCTCACAACAAACCCTAAACCCCCAATTTCTCTTAGGCTTGGGACGCCTTTCCCTTGTTCCAAGTCCCTTGACTTGAACAAGCACCACGATAAAAGAGTGTACAAAAGAATATAAAAGCTCTAGAAAGCAAATATAGCACTTATGAACAATGAAACCCGGAAGAATCTTTTTGCCGTTGGAAGCGTGGGAGATGTTGATTCTTCCAAGGTAGACCGCGTAGGGTTGAGTGTGAGCTTTGATTCCCGAGCGCGCGAGAGTGGTTGAGCTTGAAATCACTTGGGAGACTTGAAAGTACTTGATTTCCTTCCTTGGATGCACTCACTCCCTTGAGCTTTTCTTTCAAACTTCTCTCTTGAATGATTTTGCTTTGGGTTGGTGAAGAGTTGTTGAGAACCACTTAAGAGGTCCCTTTTATAGCCCAAAAAGCAAATATAGCCGTTAGAGACAAAAAGAGAAGGATTTGAAATTCAAAATCAAACCTGAAAAGCTGTCAGTCGCGTCCCAGGCGCTCTGGGGACGTCTCCGCTACAGCGAGAGACGTCTCACCTACAGGATTTTACTTTTTACTTTATCTGGGGTCGACTCGGCACTTTACGGGGACGTCTCGCCTTGTCTGTGCTTTTTGAGTGGGGACGACTCCGCTTCTTTGGGGACGACTCCGCTTCTTTGTCTCCGAAAAACTTGCCCTCTGGAATTCCCTGAGAGAGTCGTCTCCGCTCTTTCAGGGGACGTCTCCGCTTGTGTCCACTTTATGCGTGGGGACGACTCCGCTATCTCAGAGTCGACTCCGCTTCCTTATCACCGCAAAAACCATTCTCTGGAAAACCCTGAGAGAGCCGTCTCCGCCATCTTGGGGACGTCTCGGGGAGTCTCCTTTTTGCTTGCGGGGACGACTCCGCGTACAGCGGGGACGTCTCGCGCATATCCCTTGAGAAACGTCTTTCTGCCGCCACTGAGAGAGTCGACTCCGCTTCTGAGAGAGTCGACTCCGCTAACGCGGGGACGACTCGGCAGGTGCCGGGGACGACTCCAAGTGTGCCAGTTCTTCCTGTTTGTGGCAGAGACGTCTCTGAAACTATCAGGAGACGTCTCGGCTGTCCCTGAACTTTTTCTTTAGCTCAAAATATTCTTCAATAAATTCATAAAAATTGTGGGAACTTGCCTAGACATTTCTTAACAATTTTCTAAGTAAAACACATGAATTCCTCAATCGAATTGTTAAGATATAATGGAATTTTACTCTAGTGTTTTGTATTCATCAAAATCCATTAGGGGGTCAACATAGGTGCAGAAAAATTATGGGTTATCCCCTTTTTACTACAAAATTCGTCAAATAATTGATTTTCGAATTCGGTACCATGGTCACTTCTAATGGCTATGACTGAAGACTCTCTAGCATTTGTTACTTCCTTATGGAATTTTTTAAACATAGAAAATGCTTGATCCTTATGTGCTAGGAACATGACCCATGTGTACCTAGAGTAATCATCTACTATAACAAGACCATATTTATTTCCACCTAGACTTGTTGTTCTAGTTGGACCAAATAGGTCCATGTGTAATAATTCTAGAGGCCTAGAGGTAGAGACACATTTTATGGATTTAAAGGAGTTCCTAGATTGTTTGCCAAATTGACATGCTTCACATATTTTGTTCTTTTCAAATTTTAATTTTGGCAAACCTATCATGGAGTCTCTTTTAACTAATTTAGTTATTGTGTCCATGCTTGCATGACCTAACTTACGGTGCCATAACCAACTAGCATCATTATCTTTAGTTTCATTTACAACTAGACATTGGTTATGTTTTGCAAGATCTTCTAGGTCTACAACATATACATTTCCACGTCTAATCCCTTTAAAAACTAAGCTATTATCATTAGGATTTGTTATAATACATAGTGATGGTTTAAACATAACATCATATCCTTTATCACATAATTGACTGATGCTTAACAAGTTATGCTTAAGACCATCAACATATCTGACATTATCTATAAAAGTAGAAGGGATGATTTGAACTTTACCAATACCAATGATGTGACCTTGGTTGTTGTCTCCAAACGTCACAGCACCTCCCTTCTTAGCTTCAAGGGTGAAAAATTGGTCTTTATCACCCGTCATATGCCTTGAGCAGCCACTATCCAAATACCAGCAATTTTTGTTGACCTTGGCTGCAAGACACTCCTACACAAGCAAATCATGTCATCTTAGGTACCCAAGTTTTCTTGGGTCCTTCATGGTTAGTCAAGTTGGTTCCTTTTGGAACCCATACCCTTTTAATCTTTCTTTTAGTTTTCCTTTTCCTATAGTCACATGCATTTGCCTTATGTCCTATATTTTCACAACAAAAACAGATCATTTTCTTAGTTTTATTTTCCCCAGCTTTGACAAAGAAGTTACTAAGAAGTTTTTGTTTATTTTTCGGTTTATACCCTAAACCCGCTTTATTAAATACGGCTCGTTGACTGTTAAGTATCATGTTTAACTTTTCAGAACTATATGTGAATTTTTCAACTAAGGGTTTGTATTTGTTAAGTTCTTTAGTTAATGTTTGATTTTCGGCTTTTAGATCATTTAGTTCTTTTGTTAGATCCTTGTTTAAGACTTGTTTATGGTTTTTGAGTTCTGAAAGTTCCTTAGTTAGTTTTTCATTATCTTTAGTTAAGGTATTAGTTTTCTTAATTAAGAGTTGGTTGCTTGTCTTAAGTTCTAGATTTTCTTTGGTAATAGCATCTTTATCCTTAATTAAAGAATCATACTTACGGATATAAGTTTGGTTAGTTACTTTTAGTTCCCTATTTTTAACATTAACATCCTTATATTCAATCATTAGTTCGTTAAACGCATCATAAAGTTCATCAAATGAAAAATCATAGTGCGTATCAGAAGTTACCTCATTTTCGTTGGCCATGAAACAAAAATTGGCCTTCTCTTCTTGTTCTTCATCCGATGATGAGGATGATGCGTCGGAGTCCGATAGGGTGGTGACAAGGGCTTTCTTCTTCTTCTTGTACTTGCTGCTCTTCTTTAGTAAGGGACACTCAGCTCGGATGTGTCCCGGCTTTTTGCACTCATAGCACCCGATCCCCTCACTTTCCCTTTTCTTACCTTTGTCCTTGCGGTAGGAATTTGAGGGGCCTCTCCTTTGATGATAGGACTTCTTGTGGTTGATGAATTTCTTGAACTTGCGCACAAGAAGAGCCTCACCACCATCTTCCTCATCTTCTTCTTCTTCACTGCTGCTGCTGCAAGACAAGTCCTTGTTAGAAGAAGTAGATTTTAAAGCTATTACCTTTTTCTTATGGGAGGACTCTTCCTCGTTGTGTTGTTTCATGGTAAGCTCATGCGTCATAAGGGATCCAAGGAGCTCTTCAAGTGGAAGCTTGTTCAAGTCTTTAGCTTCTTGGATTGCCGTCACTTTAGCTTCCCACGACCTTGGTAGACACCGAAGGATTTTCCTGACAAGTTCACTGTTAGTATAGTTCTTGCCAAGGCTTTTTAGGCCATTGACAATATCAGTAAACCTAGTGAACATGCATGTAATTGTTTCGTTAGAGTCCATTTTAAATAGTTCATATTTATGAACCAAAATATTTATTTTGGACTCTTTCACTTGATTCGTGCCCTCATGGGTCACTTCAAGTCTGTCCCAAATCTCTTTTGCAGAATTGCAAGTAGAGACCCTATTGAATTCATTACGGTCTAAGGCACAATAGAAGACATTCATTGCTTTAGAGTTTAATTGTGCCTTCCTCATATCATGTTCATCCCAGTCCATTTCTAGTTTAGGTACCTTAACACCATCTACGTATATGGATGGGATGTAGGGCCCATTTACTACAATGGACCACATCTCATAGTCTTGGGCTTGGATGAATATTCTCATCCTAGCCTTCCAGTATGAGTAGTCAGATCCATTGAAGAAAGGGGGTCTTTGGGTGGACTGACCCTCAATGTGAGAAGATGCAAATGGGGTTGTCATTTTGATCTTTTAACTCTTGAGTGGAAGAGTTTTTGGCTCTGATACCACTTGTTGCCCAGATAGACAACCCAAGAGGGGGGGGTGAATTGGGTTTTTAAATTAACTTGAATATTTAAAACTTTGTGGATGATTAATTTAAAACTATAGCAAGTTGTTTAATTAAAGCTAAGTGCTGTGAGTAGTGTCCGGGGAAGAAGATGAGAGACAATGCACTACAAACACAAAGTTTTATAGTGGTTCGGAGCTAACCCTTGCTCCTACGTCCACTCCCCAAGTCTCACTTGGGAATTTCACTATAACCCCCTTGGATTACAGCCGGTTGTTTTGCAAGCTCACAACCAAACTTGTTGTTTTACGAGCTCACAACGAACTCGGTCGGTTTTCCCAGGCTCACCGACTAGAACCAAACCCCGATTGTTTTCCCGGGCTCACAATCAAACCCTTACACACGTTGGTTTTAACTTGGCTCACCAACCAACCTTAAACCCCTTGATTCAATCCCCCGATTGAATCAAGTAAATACAAGAGATAGAAGAAAACAGAAAATAGCTTCTCAAAAAGCAGATTTAAAACAATATAATCGTAAAGGAGTTAGAAGCCCTCAAACGCTTTTAAGCTGGTGAAGAGGTATGGCTTCTGGAACTCCGGTCTCCTCTTGAAAGAGTGGTCGACTTGAATGCAGGAGGAGGAAGCTTTGATTGTTGGGAAGAAGTTGTTGGAGCAGTAAATGCAGATCTCCCCTTTTTCGTTTAAGAGCACTTGGAGAGCTTGAAAACTTGAATGCTTGGAGTGGAATGTCTATTCTCTGCCTTGCTACAGTCCTCAGTGGCTATTTAAGCCAACCCCCACGGAAACTAGCCGTTACTCTGCTTTTTCTGGCCGTTCTGCACACTCTGCGCAGCCTGACAATATGACCGTTGGTGGGTTGGAGTCGACTCGCGCGATCAGGAGTCGACTCGGCTGTAGCAGGAGTCGACTCACGCTTTTCCGGAGTCGACTCGGCAACTGTTCCAAATTTGAATTAAAGTTGCCGTCTTGACTGGGAGTCGACTCGTCTTGACCTGGAGTCGACTCGCCAACTTCTGGAGCTGATGTGGCAATTTTGGAGTCGGCTCATCCACTGAAGTCCGTGGATCCAAATTTGAATTTTGTCCACTCGAGTCGACTCGACTGTCCTGGGAGTCGACTCGAATCTCAGAGCCCGAACTCCCGATTCTCTGTCTTTTGGCTCATCCAGTCTTGGAGTCGACTCGAACTTCCTTGGAGTCGACTCGGCTCTCAGTTTCTGAAAGTGTTAGATGTATGCCCTAGAAGCCAATTTGGCTGACACATTGTTGATTCTAGGGACATAATTTTGTACTTGACTATTTATTATTGAATAAATAAAAGGCATCTTTTCATTCATATTGTTTATGTGTCTATGAATCGTCCAAAAAATTAATAAGATGATGATACATATTCTCAAGAGTTGAGAATTTGAGCCATGTATCATTGGTGATTAATTTCTAAATGCTCCTGATCAATGGATCATCACGAGGACGGTGATCGATCCGATTAGTGCACAGATCACTTTCCTTCTGGATGGACGAGACTTGAGTCCACAGTGTAGGGACACTGAAGTGATAGTGCAGGTGCTTGTTAGAGAACAAGGGTACTGAGCGTGACCAAGACAAGAAGTCACTTGGATGTCTATCCACTCGTCAGTGACTTGCTTGATGTTGCAGTAGTGTGACTGGTCCTTTGACCTGCGGTGCTTCGGCTACTCACAGTGAGGTTATTGTAGTTTGACTGCACACATACATGGTCTCTAGCCATATGGGTCCATGCAGTGTAGATTGGCTGCAGTAGGTTCACTGTAGGAGTAGGGTATGCACCTATAAGGAATCTATCGACCTTGATAGAAAAGGAGTGATCCTATGTGATTTGTTAGACTGAGTTCTAAGACCTTGGCCAGGGCAGTAATATAAAGTGAAAAAGAGTTTTCCACTATCGAACTCAAGTCGAACAAATCTTGACATATGACAGACGATGGGGTTTGACGAGTTGTCCATGACCTCCGTCCTGTAGGGATCCACGATAGTAGGACTGTATCACATGTTAACTGCACCTAGAGGTTCATCTTTCTATTCTACTGGGTAGCCACTACATGCTGCTAGGTGTCACTGGTGGATGGTGGGACTCATAGGGATTATCTTGATGATCGATAAACCCTAATGAGTTGAGTTGGAATCGTTCCAACCCATTGAAAGGAGTTTTCAATGATATTGTGATAGAGATCATAATATATCTCACTACCAGTCAGAGTAGAACCTATGGGGTCACACACACTAGAAGTATTGACCGATCCGATGGTTGAAATCGTGATTAAGAATCACAAGTAATCAATTTGATTGATGAGAAGTTGAAGAAGGAAAGGGAATTAATTAATCGGACTTGAAACAAGAATCCTACTTCAGGTAGGATACCTAGAGTCCTAATTGGATTAGGACTGGGAATCCTAGTTGGAGTAGGACTGGGATTCCTACTTGGAATAGGATTCCTACAATCCTAATGAGATTAGGAATTTTGAATTAAAATTGGATTCCTACTTGGAGTAGGATTCCTAGAAGTCCTAATTAGATTAGGACTTCGGATTCAAACAGAGTCCTAATTGGATTAGGACTAAAATTAAAACAAATCCTAATTGGATTAGGATTCCTTAAGTCCTAATTAATTATTAATCTAATGAATCAACATGACTCCTAATTGGATTAGGATTGAAGAGTTCAATTGAGTCATGGTTCATTCAAGTCCTAATTGGATTAGGACTAGTATAGATTGAACCCAATTTGGCCAATCCTAATTAGATTAGGATTAAACCATGAGAGAGGCACCTAATCCTCTTTGGAAGAGGATTAGGTTAACCAAGTAAGAGGGGCATAAGCCCCTCTCATCTTGGTTGGTGCGGCACAAGAGAGGGGGCCGGCGCCCCCCTCTTTGGAAAATCATCTAGGGCTCCTACTTTGGAGGAGCCCTTGATGGCTATAAGAGAGGCACTAGGGCCGGCGCCCTAGATGAGTCTTCTCCTCCTCTTCAAGCCGTGGCCTCCCCTCTCAACTCCTCTTGGTTCAGCCGCCATCAGCAAGGGAAAAAGAAGAGGAGGCGTCTCCCTCCTCTTGGTCTTCTTCCTTGGCTTCAGCGCGTGTGAAGAGAAGAAGGCTGCGAAGGGATTTGATCTTCTTCTTCTTCTTCAAGATCCTTCTTCTTCCTCCTCTCTAGTGCAATCAAGAGTTGATTGAAAGAGAGGACATCAGCCATCAAAGCTATCTTTGCAAGGGAGCTAGCACCCCGGTGAGATAGAGAGCTTGGATCGGATCCTGCTTCGTATGGTTACCCGTAGAGGCCGGACGTTTGAATGGCTTCAAGCGAACCCTCTTCCAAAACCACGAATTCAGATTTGCGGTGATCATCTACCCGCGCAAGGTGAAGATTTGATCTTCCTAATAGTTTTAAAAGTTTTAATTCTTACTTAATTACGAAAGGTCTCGAAACAACGTTCATGCGATGAACGTCGAACCCGTGCATGCCGATTCCGCTGCCATCTGAAAAATTTTTGAAATATCAGCGGCATGGGCGGGTTCCCAACAGTGGTATCAGAGCCTAGGCTTCGTAGATTAAGGTAAGAATTAAATATCTAAAGGCATATTAGATCTGAAAATTGAATGATCATGCATGCTGAAAAATTCTGCATGCAGATTTTTCAGGGGTGCTGATTTTTGCATGCTGATTTTTATGTGATAAAATGATGATTCTAATTACATTGTTAATGGGATTACAAAGTTTAGAATCATGATTAGCATGATCAGCGACTTATGTCATGATATAATCAGTTAGTTTTCAGATCTGAAAATTATAATTGTTGCATACGGTGATGATCATAGGATTCAAACCCTTTTGGTATCAAATGTGATGACCTGCGATGTGATCTGCGATGTCATATAATTTTTCAGATGCTTGCATGCATCTTATTTGATGTTTTGAGAGGCCTGCGTGCCTCCTAAAAGGAGATGTAATTTATTTTTATTTTTATTTTACATCTGGTTGTATTTTTGTGATGTGATGTACATCAACGATCAAGTTGAAACAAAGGCATGAGATGAAAGGTGATCTAAGCGGTTGATGGTGATGGGATCAAGAGTTGATCAAGGATCAAATCAAGAAGGCTTGGAACCAATTCAAGAGTTGAAGACCACTTGATCGATTGATATGCATGTGCTTGTAATACGACCTAATTAGAATCCATGATCATCACCTAGTTAAAGTTTAGCTTTAATTTGATGCTGCGATTATAACTGCCTGTGATGCGCCGTTTGCATGTGATGTAAATGCGAGTCGGGTAGATAGGTTTACATGTGATGTAGCAAACCCAATTGAGACCTAAATCAAAACCTCCTCAATCAAGTCGAGAGTGAACCGACATGAGCAAGTCATATTAGATTAATTGATCTAATTGGTGTCTAGGAAAGCATGAAAGGTGGTTACTTAATTAGGACCTTACTCTTTGAGTAAGGGGAGCCTCCCACCTGCTTACCTGGCCAATTGTTCGATTACCTCTTATGAAGGGCTCAAGTTGCAAACACTAAGACCTGATTAACCAATATTAAGTCAATAGGTCTTCCACTGTAGTAGAGCTGCTAAGGCCTTTCTGATGTTGATTTGTCTCGGCTGGACACAGTGGTCAAGTTGCATCGGGGGGCTGGACCTCTCTATAGACATGAGATGTTGTAGGGTAAAGGTGGGGTTGGGCACCAATAACTGTTAGGTGAGGACCCAATGACGACTTTATTCCTACGGTTATACGGTGGGTCTGACTTAACTAAGAAATGGGACCAATAACTGTTAGGTGAGGTCTTCATGGCTTAGAGACCAAGTTACACTACAACATGCTTGAGAAGCATTGTACAAGAGTTGTACACTCATCCATCTATGTGTCACCAATAACTGTTAGGTGAGGTGGCATGTAAATCGGTGGGACCGCAGTACCCACTAGAAACTCTAGTCGTGTGGGATTTCCGTTTTCCTACCAGGGGAGTGTGAGGAATTCGAGAAAATAGTGGGAGTTACATTTGTTCTAAAAGACCTTAGAACAGATTAGGATCAAGTACAAAAGTCTAACTAGAATCTCTACTCTCTGCAGATACAATGTCAGCTTCAAACCCTTTGACCCGTATTCTTGAGACCAACCGACTGACCGGAACCAATTACAAAGACTGGCTTAGAAATCTCAAAATAGTTTTGGACTGTGAGAAAATAGGCTACATACTCGATTCAGATATCCCTACACTACCAACACGTCCTACTGATGTTCAGCGTGAGATGCATAAAAAGTGGTTGGATGATGACATTAGAGTAAAATGCTATATGATGGCATCCATGTCTAATGAACTCCAATGCCAGCATGAAAATATAAAGACTGCTAGGGACATACTGGCACACCTGCAAGAGTTGTATGGTGAGCAGAGTCGCACAGCTCGTTTTGAAGTGTCCAAGAGGCTTTTCAAAACGAAGATGCGCGAGGGGCAGTCTGTCCATGATCACGGTCTGACCATGATCAAGGACCTAGAGGAGCTTGAGAAGCTCGATATGGACATGCACAAGGAATTACAAGTGGATTTGATCCTACAGTCACTTCCTGATTCATTTGGTCAGTTTATAGTAAACTACCACATGAATAAGATTGAATGCACTAAGACTGAACTAATCAACATGTTGGTAACTGCTGAGGGAGCCTTGAAAGGTTCAAGAGGCAATGTCCTTGCTGCTGAGTTGACTTCTGGTTCCAAGAGAAAGTCTACTTGGAAGAAAAAGAAGCCTGCTAAGAAGCAGAAGAAAGACAAGAAGCCAAAGAAGGAAGTTCAAAAGAAAAGTGCTAACGACAACTGCAATGTCGAAGGCCACTGGAAGAGAAACTGTCCTTCATACCTCGAGAGCCTGAAGAACAAGAAAGGTGACACACCTTCAGAAGGTATAGACTTGCTCATAATTGAAACTAATCTAACGGTTTCTTCTACTTCTAGTTGGGTTATAGATTCTGGTTCTAGTGCTCATTTGTGCACTACCATGCAGGGTCTAAAGGAAAGTAGAAGGCTGGCGGAAGGTGCGGTAACCCTTCGGGTTGGCAACGGGGCAAAAGTTGCTGCTGTGGCTGTGGGCACCTACCATCTGCGACTACCGTCTGGATTTAGTTTAATACTTAGAGACTGCTATCATGTACCTGTTGCTAGCAGAAATTTGATTTCTGTTTCATGTCTAGCATAGGAAGGTCATGTTTTTACATTTGACAAAGACTGCTGTTCTATTTATTTGAGAAATAAAATAGTCGCACGTGGTTTCATGATTGACAGTCTCTATCATTTACATATGGATGTATCTGTGAATGTTATCGAGCAAGATATGAGTGCCAAAGGATCCAAAAGATCCAGAGATGAGATAAACCAAAGATATTTGTGGCACCTCAGACTTGGCCATATTGGAGAGGATAGGATGAACAAAATGGATAAAGATGGGCTTCTCGGCTCATTGACTTCCGAGTCATATCCAGTTTGCGAGTCCTGTCTTCAAGGAAAAAATGGCTAGACTGCCCTTTGTAGGACATGGGGAGAGGACCACTGAAATACTTACCCTAATACATACAGATGTATGTGGCCCATTCGATGTGCTAGCCAGGGGACGTTATTCTTACTTCATTACCTTTACCGATGATTATTCACGGTATGGGTATGTGTATCTTATGAGACACAAGTCTGAATCCTTTGAAAAGTTCAAAGAGTTCAAGAATGAAGTAGAAAAACAAACTGGAAAACCTCTTAAGGCTCTTCGATCAGATCGAGGAGGAGAATACCTTAGTGGGGAATTCCGGGACTATCTCAAAGAAAACGGCATAGTCTCACAATGGACACCTCCGGGTACACCTCAACTCAACGGGGTGTCAGAGAGGAGGAATCGGACCCTGTTGGACATGGTCAGGTCCATGATGAGCTTCACTGATTTACCTATGTTCCTTTGGGGAGATGCCTTACTCACAGCGATTTATTTATTGAATAGAGTTCCCTCTAAATCCGTTCCTACCACACCGTATGAGATATGGCATGGTAAGAAACCAAGTCTGGGTCATCTCAAGATTTGGGGATGTCCGACCCATGTCAAGAGACTACAGGCGGACAAGTTAGAGGCTAGGACCATAAGTGCTCGTTTTATAGGATATCCTAAAGAGTCATTAGGATACAATTTTTACGTCTCAGAGGATCACAATGTGTTTGTGAGCCGTCATGCCATCTTCTTGGAAAATCAGTTTATCCTTGATAGAGGCAGTGGGAGGAAAATTGAGCTTGAAGAGAAAGTCTCTGAAAAGCAACGAGTCATGGATCCTATTGAACCCATTCATACAGAGCCAGTACACGATGTCCCTCGACCACCTCGTAGATCTAGTAGGGTCTCCCATCCTCCCGATAGATACTTAGGTATACTAGAAGAGGATACCGAGGAAATGTTCCTAGTGGGAGATAGGGATCACATACAGGATCCCAAAACCTACAACGAGGCGATATCTGATATCGATTCCGAGAAATGGCTGGAAGCTATGAAGTCAGAGTTAGACTCCATGCATTCCAACCAAGTCTGGACCTTAGTAGACCCACCAGAAGGTATTGTACCTATTGGATGCAAATGGATCTACAAGAGGAAGATAGGTTCGGATGGAAAGGTAGAGACCTATAAGGCAAGGCTTGTGGCGAAAGGGTATAGTCAGCGCGAAGGCATTGACTATCAGGAGACCTTTTCACCTGTAGCCATGCTAAAATCCATCCGAACATTGCTTGCTATTGCAGCATTTCATGATTATGAAATCTGGCAGATGGATGTGAAAACTGCTTTCCTGAATGGATATCTTGATATCTATATGGAACAGCCTTTGGGTTTCACTTCCAGTGATGGAGATCACAAGGTCTGCAAGCTGCAAAGTCCATCTATGGACTAAAGCAAGCATCTCGGAGTTGGAACACTAGTTTCGATGACGCAATCAAAACGTTTGATTTCATCAAAAACGAAGAGGAACCGTGTGTTTACAAAAAGGTTAGTGGGAGTGCTGTCATTTTTCTCGTACTGTACGTAGATGACATTCTCCTGATTGGGAATGATATTCCCATGCTAACCTCGGTCAAGGTCTGGTTGTCAAAAGAATTCTCCATGAAAGACCTTGGGGAAGCATCCTATATTTTGGGAATAAAGGTCTATAGAGATAGATCTAAAAGGATGCTTGGCCTTTCACAGAAGATGTACATAGAGGAGGTGCTAAAGAGGTTCAGCATGGAAAACTCCAAGAGGGGTCTCTTACCCCTAAGGCATGGAATTCATCTCTCCAAGAAGATGTGCCCCAACACATCTGAAGAGATTCAACGCATGAGCAAGATTCCTTATGCATCGGCAATAGGAAGCCTCATGTATGCCATGCTATGTACACGACCTGATATAGCTCTTGCTGTGAGTGTCACAAGCAGATATCAGTCGAATCCAGGTGAAGAACACTGGATAGCTGTGAAGAACAGTCTTAAGTACTTGAGAAGAACTAAGGACATGTTCTTGGTCTTTGGGAGAAGATCAGAGTTGAAGGTAGAAGGATGCACACATATTGATGATAGAAAGTCTACATCAGAATATGTGCAATTGTGGTTCAGTAAATTGGAAGAGTTCCAAACAACCGATCATTATAGATTCTACCTTTGAAGCTGAATGTTAAGCCGTATCTAAGGGTGCAGTGGAAACCTTCTGATTAAAAGTTAATTGCAGAGTTAGGTGTAATGTCATTAGATGTCATAACACTTTACTGTGATAACATTGGCACCATAGCACTAGCTATGAAGCCATGGTCTCATCAGAAGTCCAAGCACATAGAGCGGCGCTTCCATTTCATACGCGACTATGATGTAGAGGTGCAGAGAGTAGACTCCGCGGATAACGTGGCAGACCCGTTCACTAAGCAGCTGAGTCAGCAAAAGACTGAAGCCCACCTTGAGAAGATGGGCCTAAGATATATGACCAATTGGCTTTAGTGCAAGTGGGAGATTGTTAGATGTATGCCCTAGAAGCCAATTTGGCTGACACATTGTTGATTCTAGGGACATAATTTTGTACTTGACTATTTATTATTGAATAAATAAAAGGCATCTTTTCATTCATATTGTTTATGTGTCTATGAATCGTCCAAGAAATTAATAAGATGATGATACATATTCTCAAGAGTTGAGAATTTGAGCCATGTATCATTGGTGATTAATTTCTAAATGCTCCTGATCAATGGATCATCACGAGGACGGTGATCGATCCGATCAGTGCACAGATCACTTTCCTTCTGGATGGACGAGACTTGAGTCCACAGTGTAGGGACACTGAAGTGATAGTGCAGGTGCTTGTTAGAGAACAAGGGTACTGAGCGTGACCAAGACAAGAAGTCACTTGGATGTCTATCCACTCGTCAGTGACTTGCTTGATGTTGCAGTAGTGTGACTGGTCCTTTGACCTGCGGTGCTTCGGCTACTCACAGTGAGGTTATTGTAGTTTGACTGCACACATACATGGTCTCTAGCCATATGGGTCCATGCAGTGTAGATTGGCTGCAGTAGGTTCACTGTAGGAGTAGGGTATGCACCTATAAGGAATCTATCGACCTTGATAGAAAAGGAGTGATCCTATGTGATTTGTTAGACTGAGTTCTAAGACCTTGGCCAGGGCAGTAATATAAAGTGAAAAAGAGTTTTCCACTATCGAACTCAAGTCGAACAAATCTTGACATATGACAGACGATGGGGTTTGACGAGTTGTCCATGACCTCCGTCCTGTAGGGATCCACGATAGTAGGACTGTATCACATGTTAACTGCACCTAGAGGTTCATCTTTCTATTCTACTGGGTAGCCACTACATGCTGCTAGGTGTCACTGGTGGATGGTGGGACTCATAGGGATTATCTTGATGATTGATAAACCCTAATGAGTTGAGTTGGAATCGTTCCAACCCATTGAAAGGAGTTTTCAATGATATTGTGATAGAGATCATAATATATCTCACTACCAGTCAGAGTAGAACCTATGGGGTCACACACACTAGAAGTATTGACCGATCCGATGGTTGAAATCGTGATTAAGAATCACAAGTAATCAATTTGATTGATGAGAAGTTGAAGAAGGAAAGGGAATTAATTAATCGGACTTGAAACAAGAATCCTACTTCAGGTAGGATACCTAGAGTCCTAATTGGATTAGGACTGGGAATCCTAGTTGGAGTAGGACTGGGATTCCTACTTGGAATAGGATTCCTACAATCCTAATGAGATTAGGAATTTTGAATTAAAATTGGATTCCTACTTGGAGTAGGATTCCTAGAAGTCCTAATTAGATTAGGACTTCGGATTCAAACAGAGTCCTAATTGGATTAGGACTAAAATTAAAACAAATCCTAATTGGATTAGGATTCCTTAAGTCCTAATTAATTATTAATCTAATGAATCAACATGACTCCTAATTGGATTAGGATTGAAGAGTTCAATTGAGTCATGGTTCATTCAAGTCCTAATTGGATTAGGACTAGCATAGATTGAACCCAATTTGGCCAATCCTAATTAGATTAGGATTAAACCATGAGAGAGGCACCTAATCCTCTTTGGAAGAGGATTAGGTTAACCAAGTAAGAGGGGCATAAGCCCTTCTCATCTTGGTTGGTGCGGCACAAGAGAGGGGGCCGGCGCCCCCCTCTTTGGAAAATCATCTAGGGCTCCTACTTTGGAGGAGCCCTTGATGGCTATAAGAGAGGCACTAGGGCCGGCGCCCTAGATGAGTCTTCTCCTCCTCTTCAAGCCGTGGCCTCCCCTCTCAACTCCTCTTGGTTCAGCCGCCATCAGCAAGGGAAAAAGAAGAGGAGGCGTTTCCCTCCTCTTGGTCTTCTTCCTTGGCTTCAGCGCGTGTGAAGAGAAGAAGGCTGCGAAGGGATTTGATCTTCTTCTTCTTCTTCAAGATCCTTCTTCTTCCTCCTCTCTAGTGCAATCAAGAGTTGATTGAAAGAGAGGACATCAGCCATCAAAGCTATCTTTGCAAGGGAGCTAGCACCCCGGTGAGATAGAGAGCTTGGATCGGATCCTGCTTCGTGTGGATACCCGTAGAGGCCGGACGTTTGAACGGCTTCAAGCGAACCCTCTTCCAAAACCACGAATTCAGATTTGCGGTGATCATCTACCCGCGCAAGGTGAAGATTTGATCTTCCTAATAGTTTTAAAAGTTTTAATTCTTACCTAATTACGAAAGGTCTCGAAACAACGTTCATGCGATGAACGTCGAACCCGTGCATGCCGATTCCGCTGCCATCTGAAAAATTTTTGAGATATCAGCGGCATGGGCGGGTTCCCAACAGAAAGTTGGTCTTCTGCCTTTTGACGTGAAGCTTGTCTCGGAGTCGACTCGAGCTGTCTGTGAGTCGACTCGAATCTCAGAAGCAGTAACATGGTCTTCTGTCTGTTGATGGTCGCTCAGTCTCGGAGTCGACTCGCGTACTGCGGGAGTCGACTCGAATCTCAGAGTCCGAAAATCGTTCTCTGACTTTTTCTTTGTGTTCCTCTGAGAGTCGACTCTTACCTTCTTTGGAGTCGACCTGCCAACCATCGGAGTCGACTCGCGTTCCACTGGAGTCGACTCGAATCTCAGACCCGAAAACTGCTCTCTGACTTTTCTTTGTGTTTCTCTTGGAGTCGACTCTTACTACCCTGGAGTCGACTCGTTGAACATTGGAGTCGACTCGCGCACTTCGGGAGTCGACTCGTTGACAGTTTCTGAGTTGAAGCTTTCTGTCCTTCTGTCTGTTCTCAGTCGTAGTCGACTCGTACTGATCTGGAGTCGACTCGAGCTCGTGCCAGTGAACTTGATACGCTTGGAGTCGACTCGTGATACTCGGGAGTCGACTCGAGGGAAATCATACGGATGAGTTTCTTTTTGGTGTTTTGTTGGCGTTTCGACGGCTATGATCATCTGAAGGTCTTGAGACTATATATAGGACTCATGAGAGCCCTAGGGTTAAAAAGGTATTGGCCGTATTTTGAGAGAGACTCTTGTTTGTGAGGCTAGGGTTCTAGAGAAGAAGAGGATTGGGATCCTACTTCTTGTGCAAGGGGAATTCTGTGTGAATCTCTTGTAGATCGATCGCTTGTGATCGTTCGGGTGTGTGCTATCTCTGTAATCAGTTCATCCTTATTGAGATTTGGAGCGGTGGAGGACGTAGGCTATTTGTAGCCGAACCTCGTTACATCTTTGTGTTTGCTTTGCTATTTTCTTCCTTCTTCTTCCTTTGATCTTTGATAATCCGTTGCGGTGCTCAAGTGTTTTACCCTACTGATACTAAGGGGTAATCTTTTGCCCTTCGTAGGCGGAGCGAAGAGGTGATCCTTGAGTCCGGAGTCGAGGGAGCGAGAGAGTGCTTATCCGTTTGTATCTCTCTTGCTTGTCCGACGTCGGTGGCGGCGCTGGTGTGAGTGGGTTCCGGCGTAGGCGACGACAACAATTGGTATCAGAGCTATTGGTTATTCTGCAATGGTGGATGAAGGGAAGTTGCGAATTGAGAAGTTCAACGGCACGAACTTCGGGTTTTGGAAGATGCAAATAGAAGATTACCTTTACCAGAAGGATCTCTATTTACCTCTTGGAGGTAGAGCAAAGAAACCAGAGAAGATGTCCGATGAAGACTGGGAGGTCCTCGATCGGAAGACGCTCGGCACCATCAGATTGTCACTTGCATCCCAAGTGGCATTCAACATCAAAAATGAGAAGACGACGATGGAGTTGATGGCAACATTGTCGCGGATGTACGAGAAACCCTCAGCATCAAACAAGGTATTTCTCATGAAGAGGTTGTTTAATCTTCGTATGAAAAATGGCGGCAGCGTAGCAAAATACCTCAACGAGTTCAATGGACTCACGGCCCAGTTGGAGTCAGTGGAGATTAGTTTTGACGATGAGATTCGGGCATTGCTAATCCTCTCCGGATTGCCTGATAGCTGGGAGGGCCTGGTGATGGCGGTCAGCAACTCTTCGGCAATGGGGAAGTTGATTTTTGATGACGTTGTGGGAGTGCTTCTGAGTGAAAAAGCAAGAAGGAAATCTTCTGGAGCTACGGAGTCGTCTGGAAGTGCACTAAACACCTCTGACCGGGGAAGACAAAAGAAGGACGGTCGATTTCGAAGCGACTCGAAGTCGAGATCCAGCAGGTCTCGAGCACCTCAGAACAAGGGAGCGAAGTGCTGGAACTGCGGGAAGACGGGGCACTTTAGGAGGGATTGCAAATCTCCTAAAGGGAAGCAAGGCGCCCACACCGAAGGAGTCAGCAAGGATCTGGCAAATCTTGCTGAAGACGGTGATATGGATGCCCTCGTTCTATCTTTGTCTACCTGTGACGAGTCTTGGGTGATAGACTCGGGCGCGTCTTTCCATGCTACATCCCAACGGAAGCTTCTTGGAGGATATGAGAAGGGAGACTTTGGCAAAGTCTACCTAGGGGATGGAGAGCCTTGCACCATACAAGGAAGGGGAAGCGCGGAAGTGAAGTTGGTTTCTGGATCTTCACTTGAGCTTGAGGACGTACGACACGTACCTCAACTGCAGAGGAATCTGATTTCTGTTGGACAGTTGGCGAGCCAGGGGTACAAGGCTACTTTCACAGCTGATCAGTGGAAGATATCCAGAGGTTCGTTGACGGTGGCTAGTGGCAAGAAGGTTGGGACACTTTATGTCACCAACGGCACGGAGAACTCTATTGGAGTTGTTGCAGCAGATGTGGACACCAAGTTATGGCATTGTAGACTTGGGCACATGAGTTATCAGGGACTGGAGGTGATGCACCAGTTGGGAAAGCTGCAGGGTCTCAGGAGTGTTGAGATGGACTTCTGTGAGGATTGTGTTCTCGGAAAGCAGAAGCGTGTTTCATTCAACAAAGAAGGTAAACCTCGGAAGCAAGAAAAGCTAGATCTCGTGCACACGGACGTGTGGGGGCCTGCACCAGTTTCTTCCATTGGTGGATCTCAGTACTATGTTACTTTTATTGATGATGCTACCAGGAAGCTTTGGGTGTTCTTCTTGAAGCACAAGTCAGAGGTATTTGGGGTCTTCAGGAGATGGCAGGCGATGGTAGAACTCGAGACAGGAAAGAGGTTGAAATGCCTGAGATCGGACAACGGTGGTGAGTATTGTAGCAGGGAGTTTGAGGACTACTGTGTAGATGCTGGGATCGTCAGGCAGAGGACAGTTCCAGGAACACCACAACAAAATGGAGTTGCTGAAAGGATGAACAGAACAATTAATGAGCGTGCCAGGAGTATGAGGATACATGCTGGATTGCCACAGCAGTTTTGGGCGGAAGTAGTTAACACTGCTGCCTACTTGATCAACAGAGGGCCATCAAAGAAACTTGAATTTGGGATTCCTGAGGAAGCATGGACAGCGAAGAAGATTGATTTGGCGCACTTACGAGTATTCGGTTGTACCAGTTATGTCCATGTTGATTCCAGTCAAAGAAGCAAACTAGACGCCAAATCAAAGAAGTGTATTTTCGTTGGATACGGAGGTCAACAGTTTGGGTACCGGCTTTGGGATCCCGAACACAAGAAGATCATTCGTAGTAATGATGTGGTATTCAATGAGAAAATGCAGCAGAGCACTGAATCAGAAACAAAACCTGTTGAGCCGTGTTTTGTGGATCCTGAAGAGGAGTCTACAAATTTTGGTCAGAAGACTCAGTCAGAGCAAGAACCTGAAGCATTGGCACCCCCTCCACAACTAAGAAGGTCCACTCGTAGTACTCATGGGAAGCCTCCTCAAAGGTATGATGGGACTCTTAGTTATTTGCTGCTCACAGATAATGGCGAACCTGAATGCTTCACGGAGGCATTGGAGGTTGATACCAGGAAGGAGTGGGAGTTGGCCATGGATGATGAGATGAAGTCATTGGAGCAGAATCAAACGTGGGATTTGGTGGATCTGCCCAAAGGGAAGAAAGCACTGTCAAACAAATGGGTTTATAGGCTGAAGGAAGAGCAAGGCGGGAAGAAGCGATACAAGGCTAGGCTGGTTGTAAAAGGATTTCAGCAGAGAGCAGGTATCGACTTCACAGAGATCTTTTCTCCTGTAGTCAAGATGAGTACTATTCGAGCGGTGCTGAGCATGGTGGCAGTAGAGGATCTTCACTTAGAGCAGCTTGATGTGAAGACGGCCTTTCTCCACGGAGATCTCGATGAGGAGATATATATGCAGCAGCCGGAGGGATACATTGCAGCTGGCACGGGTGACTTAGTCTGCAAACTAAAGAAAAGCCTCTATGGTTTGAAACAGGCACCCAGACAATGGTATCTCAAGTTCGATAGTTACATGCTTGAGATAGGATACAGGAGATGTCAGGAGGATCACTGTTGCTACTTCCGGGACTTCGGTACATCTTACATTATCTTGCTATTGTATGTTGATGACATGTTAGTTGCAGGAGCTAGCATGCATGAGATTGCAAAATTGAAGCTGAAGCTGTCAAGAAAATTTGCAATGAAGGATCTAGGAGCAGCAAAACAGATCCTTGGGATGCGGATCAGTAGAGATAGGTCTAAACATATCCTCAGACTATCTCAGGCGGAGTACATCAGCCGAGTACTCAGGAGATTCTGCATGGAGGGTGCCAAACCTGTTGGCACACCGCTGGGTGCCCATTTTAAGCTCTCAAAAGGGCAAAGTCCGAAGACGCGGGTGGAGGAGCTCAATATGTCAAAAATTCCGTATGCATCGGCAGTGGGGAGCTTGATGTACGCTATGGTGTGTACGAGACCAGACATTGCTCAAGTAGTGGGAGTTGTGAGTCGCTTCATGAGCTGCCCAGGCTTGGAGCATTGGCGCGCGGTCAAATGGATACTGAGGTATCTGAAAGGCACTTAGCACATGTCATTGTGCTATGGAGGTTCTGAGATCCGGTTACAGGGCTATGTGGACTCAGACATGGCAGGGGACTTGGACGGCAGGAGAAGCACGACAGGGTACTTGTTCACCTTGGGCAGTGGAGCCGTCAGTTGGATTTCTAGGTTGCAACCAGTTGTTGCATTGTCGACTACGGAGGCGGAGTATGTGGCAGCCACAGAGGCGTGCAAGGAACTAATATGGCTTCAAGGCTTGATGAAGGAGCTTGGGAAGGAACAGAAGGATTGCATGTTATATTCAGACAGTCAAAGTGCAATTCATCTGGCGAAGAATTCAGCTTTTCATTCAAGGACGAAGCATATTGACATACGGTACCACTTCGTGAGGTCATTGCTCGAGCAGGGACTCGTCAAGTTGGAGAAAATTCATACAAGTTAGAATCCTGCAGATATGTCGTCACGGTGGAGAAGCTGAGGAGCTGTTCAGCTTCTGCTGGTCTTCATGCTTGAAGACGTTGAGGAGGCATCATACCGATTTCACTAGGATTATCCAGTTTCAGTGGGAGCACAGAGGAGAACCAAGTAACAAGAGAATATACCCAAGGTCTCCAAGTGGGAGATTGTTGGGATATGTGGAGACCTTTAGTGATGAAGAGAATTGAAGGAGAATCAATTCTGAATAGTTCCGTCTGGTGGACTGTCGGAGTCGACTCGAGCTACAGTCGAGTCGACTCGGGAACAGTCGAGTCGACTCGAGGTCTGTCGAGTCGACCCGAGAGGAGAAAGCCGCAAAAACCATGTTTCTGTCTGGACTGTCAGAGTCGACTCGAACTACAGTCGAGTCGACTCGGAGCATCGTCGAGTCGACTCGAGATACAGTGGAGTCGACTCGAGATCGTGCCAGTTAAACTGGAAGTTGTTCAGACGTGCCAGAGTCGACTCGGACTTCAGCCGAGTCGACTCGGGCTCGCGGGAAATCATACGGATGAGTTTCTTTTTGGTGTTTTGTTGGCGTTTCGACGGCTATGATCATCTGAAGGTCTTGAGACTATATATAGGACTCATGAGAGCCCTAGGGTTAAAAAGGTATTGGCCGTATTTTGAGAGAGACTCTTGTTTGTGAGGCTAGGGTTCTAGAGAAGAAGAGGATTGGGATCCTACTTCTTGTGCAAGGGGAATTCTGTGTGAATCTCTTGTAGATCGATCGCTTGTGATCGTTCGGGTGTGTGCTATCTCTGTAATCAGTTCATCCTTATTGAGATTTGGAGCGGTGGAGGACGTAGGCTATTTGTAGCCGAACCTCGTTACATCTTTGTGTTTGCTTTGCTATTTTCTTCCTTCTTCTTCCTTTGATCTTTGATAATCCGTTGCGGTGCTCAAGTATTTTACCCTACTGATACCAAGGGGTAATCTTTTGCCCTTCGTAGGCGGAGCGAAGAGGTGATCCTTGAGTCCGGAGTCGAGGGAGCGAGAGAGTGCTTATCCGTTTGTATCTCTCTTGCTTGTCCGACGTCGGTGGCGGCGCTGGTGTGAGTGGGTTCCGGCGTGGGCGACGACAACAGAGACCTCTCTCCGCGAGCGGCGCCGAGCGACAGTCCAAGGCACGAAACGAACCCGTGAGGCCACCACCTCCGGTTCCTTCCCCGCCTAGGCCAGTTCCCTCACGTCCGTGCGCTGGGAGGGCAGTCTCTACCGGGAGGAAAGTCAACTTTGACTTCCTCTCCCGGGAAGGGTTCACCCTAGGGCATCATCTTAGGGCTCAAGGGTTAGAGTTGTTCTGTTCTTTAGATCTCCCTACTTACCCAGGGTTAGTTAGGAAATTTTATGGGACAGTAGCTCGAGGTAGTGGTGGTATCCAGGGAACCGTAGCAGGTGTCCCTGTATTTATCTCGGAGGACTTCATTGCTCGAGTCTTCCATCTCTCCCGAGAGGGGATCTTTCCCACTCATCCCCATGATAGGACTGAGGCCCTTACGGCCGTCTTAGAGAGTCCCCCTCAGTCCCGTATAGAGGAGGTGTTTGCAAATCAGCTTTCAGCTAAAATGCGGCTCCTCCTAAGTATCATTTCTAGGACTCTCTTTTCCAAAACTGGTAGATTTGACTTTATCTCTGAGAGAGACCTAGCATTGATGTTCCACATACTCCAAGACACTCCTATCAACTTTCCTAAACTCATCTACAAGTATATCTGTGAACCCCTAGATAAACCTAGGTTGAGTCTCCCATATGGCATGCTATTCACACTTATCTTTGGGGAGTTAGAGGTCCCTATCCCTAAGGGGGAACCCTCTCGCTCACTGCGTCATACAGATCGCATGGGTGAGGGCTCTCCATCGTATGGGTTTCCATAAAGTCGGGGGAGTCTGGGTTAGGAGACCATCCACATCCACACCATCTGACCCTACCACTCATCACTCACCCAGTCCTGATCATGACCAGGATCATGACATAGCTCCTCCCACTTTTCCTTCCACCTTTGGTCCTACCCATACTGAGCCCTCCACCTCCACTGCCCCACCTTCTCAGTAGTAGCCCCTGGAGGTTCGGATATCTTCTGAGCAGCTCCGAGAGTTGAGGCAGGAGATAGTGAGGGAGCTGAGGGATGATCTGCTGAGGAAGCTACGAGGTCCTCAGACTGCTCCCTCCACCGAGATAGTCCCCTCCTTAGTAGCCGTGTCTAAGATGGTTGCAGACCTAAAGGAGGAAATCTACAACATCAGAAGCCTAGTTCAAGCTCAATACTGCAACATCAGCGATATAAAGGATGACACAAGGAAGATGCGAAATAGCATCAGAAATGAGCTAGGTAGCCAGAGTCAGGGTGCAGAAAGGCTAGCAAATGCCTTGATCTCCAAACTTGACACCCTTCAAGGACAAATTGTCAGCTTTTCCCTCTGAAAGTAAGAATTTAAGATCAAAAGCTTCAAGACGTTAATAGAAAATTCCGAGAACCCAAACAAAATTGAATGCATATGTTGAGGGGGAGAATATGAAATCTTAAAAAAGCAAATTCATTAAACACATATAAGCCAAACAATTGATTGCATGATATGAAGGCTTATATAATTCCAAATGAAAGGGGGAGCTTTAATTTCAGGATTTATTGATTTATATCTTTCAATTTTGGATAAATTAAATGACTAGACATTTGAATTCATTTCAAAAATTTACTATAAATCACATTTTGGTTGAGCAATTCACTTTACAAATACTCAATATTGTCATCATAAAAAAGGAGGAGATTGTGGAGTGATTGGTTATACTCCTATTTGATTTTGATGAGCTCAAAGCATTTGAGTATATTTCATGTTGTACTAATGAATTCAATCTAGTGTTTCAGACAAATATATGTGAATTTATCTTTGAAAGCATCAAGCTGTTGTTCAAGATTATTTGGCTAAGTGTTGAACACAATTAAGCCAAAGTCTGAAGCTCGAGTCGACTCCGGAAGCTTGCGAGTCGACTCCAAGTGTTTCAGAGGTTCTGGCACAAGCTCGAGTCGACTCCGGTTCACTACGAGTCGACTCCGACTGAGAACAGACAGAAGGACAGAAAGATGAATTTCAGACCCTGTCACCGAGTCGACTCCGACGATTTCGAGTTGACTCCGATGCTTACCGAGTCGACTCCCGACAGTTCCGAGTCGACTCCAAGGAGTAACAGATAGGAAGATAGAGAAGTATTTTCTGGACCCTGTTACCGAGTCGACTCCAGAAGAATTTGAGTCGACTCCAACATTTGGCGAGTCGACTCCTAAACAAGCAAGAGTCGACTCTCAGAGGAAAGTAGACTGAAAGGCAGAAAATCAAACAAAGTGACTCTGAGAGCCGAGTCGACTCTAAGATAATCCGAGTCGACTCTGAGGCAGTTCAACTCCAAAGACAGAGGATCAGTTTTCGAGCTCTGAGAGCCGAGTCGACTCCAAGATAATCCGAGTCGACTCCGAGGCTGTTCAACTCCGAAGATAGAGGATCAGTTTTCGGGCTCTGAGAGCCGAGTCGACTCCAAAATGATCCGAGTCGACTCGAGAAAGAAATGCAGAAATATAGATCTCTGGAACCCTGAGAACGAGCCGTCTCCAAAAGTGCCGAGTCATCTCTGGATATTGGCGAGTCGACTCCAGGTTTGGCCGAGTCGACTCCAGAATGGGACAGCACTTTAATTCAAATCCGAAACAGTGGGCGATTCGTCTCCAGTAAAGCATGAGTCGACTCCAGTAACAGCCGAGTCGACTCCAGATCGAGCGAGTCGACTCCAGATCGAGCGAGTCGACTCCGACCCCAACGGATACATTGTCAGGAGTTGCAGATTGTGCAGAACGGCCATAAATTAGTGTCTAACGGTTAGTTTTCAAAGGAGACTATTTAAATAGCCAAAGTGAACAGTAGTAGACATTAAGAGAGCTATTCCATTCAAACAAAAAGGAATTTCCACCTACCAAAGGCTCTCAAGAGTAAATATAAGAGAAAGAAGGAAGAAGCGCATTGAACTCCATCCAACAAACTCTTTCCTTCGCATTCAAGGCTCTTCTTCTGACATCAAATCTTTAGCGCATTCAAAGAGGAGACTTAGAGTTCGAGAAGCCCCTTCTTCCTCTTCCAAAATCTGTTTGAGGACTTCTAACTCTTCTCTTTTCATATTGTTTAATATTTGCTTATTAAGAAGCTTTCCTTGTAACTTTTTCCAAACTATTTTCTTACTTGATTCAATCAGGGGATTGAATCAAGGATTGTAAGGTTTGTTGGTGAGCCAAGGTTAAAACCAACGGTGTAAGGGTTCGATTGTGATCCCGGAAAAATAATCGGGTGGTTCTAGTCGGTGAGCCTGTGAAAACTAACCGAGTTCGTTGTGATCTCGTAAAACAACAAGTTGGGTTGTGAACTTGTAAAACAACTGGCTGTAATCCGAGAGATTATAGTGAACTCCCAAGTGTAGCTTGGGGAGTGGACGTAGGAGCAGGGGTTAGCTCCGAACCACTATAAATTGTTTTGTGTTTGTGTTGGTTGCTGCACTCTCTCTTACACTCTCTCCAATCTTTCACTGCATATAGTTACTTAACCGGAATACTTGCAATAGAATTGAATATTAACCAAACATAGTTTTTAATTGGTCGAAATTTAAATCATAACCCAATTCACCCTCCCTCTTGGGTTGTCTTCTTGGGCAACAGCTTTCACACTATTGTCTTTTTCAAGATCAATACAGAGTTTTTTTTTTCATAAAAGATATATAAATTGTGCACTTTTACTCTTGTGGTGATTTCTCCGTGTAATGAGCAATCAGTCGACAACTCTCACACCAGTTGGCATAAGGTGTCGGTCATCGAGACTCCCCTACGGACTTATGCTCGGAGTCCTCATCACAAGTCCATTTGACCTTTGACAATAGGTAGCCCTTTTCAATGTTCTTGACTAAATCCATTTTTATTGATGATTTTTTTTTTTTGGATTCGATAAATATGATTCATCAGGGTCCAAGGTTGCTACTATACTATCAACATAATGTCGAGCTTAGACCTTAGAAGGGTCGGCCAGCGTGTAGTGAAATTCTAAAGTATTAATTAGCTTACAACTCCCTAAGAGAGACTTAATAAAAAGAACTTAAATTTGTATTACTTCCGACTAGTCATTGGGCTTTTTAGATTTTATATACCTTGTGTGTTTATCATTCTCGCATAAATGTATAGAAATTAGGTTTTTAAAAACAAAAACTTTTTTTAAATTTTTTTTATTATTATTATTTAAAAAATGAAAATGAACACATTTTTTTTCTATTTTTTTTTGTTTTTTTTGGATGAAAATCACGATGAATACCCCAAACCTAAACCTAACATTGTCCTCAATGTTTTAAAAAAAAATCTAAGAGAATTGGGTTGCCTTCCAACAAGCGCTAAGTTTATTGTCTTCAGCCAGACACAGTAAGGTAGTTTTTGCATCTCCTTCTATGAGTTCATCTATTTTGTCTATCATAAAACACTCAACTTTCCTCGCGGGTTGGTCGTCTGCATTGAACACATTTAATTTTACCTTCATGTTCCCAAATGATATATTCATTACCCCTATTCTACAATTGATGCATGCATTGGCTGTTGCTAAAAGGGGTCGCCTAAGGATCACGGGGATTTGTTTCTTAGGATTAGGTTCATGTTTGTTGCCCAGAGATGGTCACCCAAGAGGGGGGTGAATTGGGTGTTTTAAAAACTTTTTGCCTAATTAAAAATAAAACACACAAATATATGAACTAAAATAAAGATAAAGAGATAAGAAGAGACAACCACAAACACACGATTTTATAGTGGTTCGGAGCCTTCACCCCTCCTACATCCACTCCCCAAAGCGCCTTTAGGAATTTCCACTATAATCCAAGATTACAGTACGGTAGTTTTGCGAGTTTACTACCCAACTCGTTGTTTTACACCGGGCTCACAACAAACCCTAAAACCCCCAATTTCTCTTAGGCTTGGGACGCCTTTCCCTTGTTCCAAGTCTCTTGACTGGAACAAGCATCACAATAAAAGAGTTTACAAAAGGAAATAAAAGCTCTAAGAAGCAAATATAACAATTATGAATAATGTAACCCGGAAGAATCCTTTTGCCGTTGGAAGCGTGGGAGATGTTGATTCTTCCGAGGTGGAGCGCGTAGGGTTGAGTGTGAGCTTCGAATCCCGAGCGCACGAGAGTGGTTGAGCTTGAAATCGCTTGGGAGACTTGAGAATACTTGATTTCCTTCCTTGAATGCACTCACTCCCTTGAGCTTTTCTTTCTAACTTCTCTTTTGAATGATCTAGCTTTTTGGTTGGTTAAGAGTTGTTGAGAACCACTTAAAAGGTCCCTTTTTATAGCCCAAAAAGCAAATATAGCCGTTAGAAACAAAAAGAGAAGGATTTGAAATTCAAACCAAACCTGAAAAGCTGTCAGTCGCGTCCCAGGCGCTCCGGGGACGTCTCCGCTACAACGAGGGACGTCTCGCCTACAGGATTTTACTTTCTATGTTGTCTGGGGTCGACTCGGCACTTTACGGGGACGTCTCGGCTTGTCTGCACTTTTTGAGTGGGGACGACTCCGCTTCTTTATCTCTGAAAGACATGTCCTCTGGAATTCCCTGAGGGAGTCGACTCCGCTCTTTCAGGGGACGTCTCGGCTCGTCTGCACTTTATGCATGGGGACGGCTCCGCTGTCTCAGGGTCGACTCCGCTGCCTTATCACCGAAAAAACCATTCTCTGGAAAACCCTGAGAGAGCCGTCTCGGCTATCTTGGGGACGACTCGGGAACTCTCCTTTTTACCTGCGGGGACGACTCGGCGTACAGTGGGGACGTCTCGCGCATATCTCTTGAAAACTGCCTTTCTGCCGCCACTGAGAGAGTCGACTCCGCTACTGAGAGAGTCGACTCCGCTAACGCGGGGACGACTCGGCAGGTGCCGGGGACGTCTCCAAGTGTGCCAGTTCTTCCTGTTTGTGCCAGAGACGTCTCTGAAACTATCAGGAGACGTCTCGGCTGTCCCTGAACTTTTTCATTAACTCAAAATGTTCTTCAATGAATTCATAAAAATTATGGGAACTTGCCTAGACATTTCTCAACAATATTCTAGATAAAACACATGAATTCCTTAATTAAATTGTTAAGATATAATGGAATTATGCTCTAGTGTTTTGTATTCATCAAAATCCATTAGGGGGTCAACAATCTCCCCCTTTTTGATGATGACAAAACACTGAGTATATGCAAAATTTGAAATTTAAACATATACACAGTATTTGATCGGATGTACAAGTATAATATTTTGGCCTAGATACAATGTGCATCACTCAATTCAGTTCTTTCCTTGTGCATAAGATTGATCTTTATAGTTCTTAAATGATTTTGGCATATGAACTGAGTTTGAATCAAGTTAAAATGAAATATTGATGCTGAAGATAATTGAAAGCTAGATTCTTTTTGACTCCCCCTTTCTTTTCCAGAAGGGCAATTATCTTAAAATCAATATTCTTCAATTTTATCTTTCCTAATTCAACTTTGGAGTATGATTAAAGATTTTGCATTCCATATTCAATATCCATGTCTACTCCCCCTTTCATACTCCCCCTTTCAATATCTCCATATTCAATATCTATCATAAATTTTGCATTCCATATACCTACTCCCCCTTTTTGTCAGCAACATGAAGGGGACAAATTATCCTTAGGTGCTTAAGACTCAATTTATAGTGGAATTCAGCATTCATTTTACTCAAGGATATTCAAGTTGTGCTCCCCCTGTTTTATGTGCATTGTTTCTTTGTATCAAATTTGAACACTCAAGGTATGTGGTAAGATTTTTATGGCATATCATACAATCACATACACAATCACAGAAACACATACGCAGAATTGGCAATGTACACAAAGTGTTCAAAAGAGATTGTATTCATTCATATGTCATCATAAACCTTTAAAGTCAGTACATAGTCAAAAGAAGAAATCATTACAAGTATTGATTTCTAATACAAAAGGTGTTTCAAAATAGCCTAGGATTTACAAAAAGAAGATCCTACAAGATATCCATCATCGGCGACGTTGCTCATGGGGCCTACTAGTTGTACTTTGTGCATAAGCCTTACAAGCTGCATCTATGAATGCATTGATAGAATCCATGAGGGTCTTAAATTGATCTCCCTGTGACTTGTGGAAACCTGCCACAAGTGCCTCAAACTCTATAGTTGCCATTTCAATTCTTCCTCTGAGTTGGGCAACTAAGGTGCTCACATTGCCATCTGGCTTTGTTAGCTCTTTAAGACTCTTGGAAATGCTCTTCAAGCTGTCCTTGAGCTCTAATGATCTGATGGTTTGGGTGGCACCCACACCAATTATTTCTTGTGTTGTAGCTTCAATTTGACTTCTAATATCCTTCATCTCTTGTAGAAGCCCTTCATGTGAAGCTCTGATGGGGGCCAACTCTGTGGAGATCATGGATCTCATCTCCTCCCTTATCTGCTGGCAAATGGCAGATGCTAAGGTGTGCATCTGATCCTCTGATAGGAAGGAGGGCTCACTGACTGGAGGAGGTGGTGGCATGGATGTGGAAGGTCCAGCTGAGCTGGAGGGAATATCAGGGATGTTCATGTGGCTAGGTGGAGGAGAGTGATGGTCAGACTCATGATGTGGGATTTCAGGCTCTATGGTTTGTGCTTTTCTTTTTGGAACCTTGACCCACGACCCATCTATCTTATGAAACTCCATTCTTCTCATTGTGCCCTCATTATAGTAGTCGGTGTTTCTCAAGGCCTTTGCAGGTTCATTTGTTGGAATGGGAACCTTGAAGTGTTTAAAGATTAAGGTAAAGATCATGCCATAGGGTATACTAAATCTAGAATACCTATGACATAGGGCAATGTAATTTAGCATGAGTCTAGGAAGGTTTAGAAGGATCCCTTGTAGGATATGATGCATAATAGCTAAGTCTCGCTCCGAAACAAAATCGAAGCGACCGGTTTTGGGAAACAAGACCCGGTTGACAATACTTAAAAGTAATCTCATTTCGGCGTTTAGGTCTTGGGAGTTGATAACATCAAGAGGGCCGCAGTCCTCTTGTCCTAACAGCAGATTTAGGGCTAATTCCCTTTGGGGAAGTGAGGTTGGAGCCTCACCGTCCTTAGGGATTTGTAGGACAGTGGATAGGACATCTTCATTTATTTCCACTAATGTCCCCCGGACACATCCAGTGTACCCTTGGTCCCCTAACGCCATATTGCTAAAAAGCTCTCTAACTAGGCCGGGGTAGGTCGAGGTATTTAGTGTGCAAAGGTGCTCCCACCCTTGAGCTCGGAGTCTCTCTCCAATAGAGAACCCCTCATGATCTAAAAAGGAGAAATCGATGTACCTACCAGTCGTGACTGTGCGATTTGCACAGGAAATCGTCGTGGTCGGCGGAGCAACCGGAGGAGAAGGCGCGGAGGGTTCTTCCCGCCGTTCCTCACCATCGGCCGCTACTCTAGGTCGCCTCCCATGGGTTGTCCTAGCTTTCTTTGGTGCCATGGATGCTAGGGTTTGTGATTTAGAGCAAACGGAGGCTGGGATTTGAGGTGGAGAGCAAATGGAGGCTAGGGTTTTCCGTTTTGGTCGGAAATGAGGGAGAAAGCTCGAGTCGGCTCGAGCAATTTCGACCTATTTAAAAAGCCCTCATTCGGTCTCCGAGACGTCTCCGCGACTAAGGCGAGACGTCTCCCCTTGGGGGGACGTCTCTGCGATTTGCCAGAGACGTCTCCGGCACTGAAAAATTTCAGACTGTATTCTATCTTCTCCCAATTTTGTTTAATTACCCTAATCGACATGATCTCTTTTGATAAACTTAGAGTGAATTTGTTTGTGATCCTCCCCCTTAATGATACAACCTATAATAATTTGATATTTTTTTTTGAATTATTAATATTGAAATGAGGAATGTTTGACCAAATTTCGAATACCTATGAAATAGGTTCTGAAAATATCTCCATGAAGAGTCCAAGGGAGGGTAACCATCCTCCGGAAAGTCAAACAGTTCGTCATTTAGCTTAGATGAATTCATGTTTTCACTTATGTCTACCTTGAGGTTGATTACTAGTTTGAGTAGCAAAGTAATCCAATACAAATTCAACTCATTTGCTAGGATCATACAAGCTCAAGGCATTCCTTAAGAAATTGAATCTTTCTTTACAAAGGGGCTTTGTAAAGATATCAGCTAATTGATTTTCTGTACATACATATTCAATCATCACATCATTTTTCAGCACATGATCCCTAATAAAATGATGCCTAATCTCTATATGCTTTGACTTAGAGTGTTGGACAGGATTTTTTGTTAAATTAATTGCACTTGTATTATCACATTTAATTGGTATATTATCCATTTTGATACCGAAGTCTTCAAGTTGTTGCTTAATCCAAAGAACTTGGGCACAACAGCTTCCAGCTGCAATGTACTCAGCCTCAGCTGTGGACAAAGCAACTGAATTTTGTTTCTTGCTAAACATAGAAACCAAATTGGCACCCAAGAATTGACATGTGCCACTTGTGCTTTTTCTGTCGAGTTTACACCCGGCAAAATCAGCATCGGAATAAGCAATTAAGTTTATGTCAGATTGTTTAGAATACCATAAGCCTACATTAGATGTCCCTACTAGATATCTAAAAATTCTCTTAACAGCTTGCAAGTGTGATTCCTTAGGACATGCTTGGTATCTAGCACACATACAAACACTGAATAATATATCTGGTCTACTAGCAGTAAGATAAAGTAGAGAGCCTATCATACCTCTGTATAATTTGCAGTCTATACTTTTACCTTTTTCATCTTTGTCTAGCTTGCAACTTGAGCCCATGGGTGTGCTGATTTCCTTTGCATCCTTCATCTTGAATTTTTCCAGCATTTCCTTGATGTATTTGGACTGACTGATGAAGATGCCTTCCTCTGATTGTTTTATTTGTAACCCAAGGAAGAAGTTGAGCTCACCCATCATGCTCATTTCAAATTCTCCCTGCATAAGCTTGGCAAACTCTTGACAAAGACAATCATTAGTAGCACCAAAAATTATATCATCCACATAAATTTGTACAAGCAATAAGTCATTTCCTTTTCTTTTAATAAAGAGGGTTTTGTCTACATTTCTCTCTTGAATTTGTTCTCAATTAGGAAATTACTTAACCTTTCATACCATGCCCTAGGGGCTTGCTTAAGTCCATACAATGCTTTATGCAATTTATAAACATAATCTGGATGTAGGTGATTTTCAAAACCTGGAGGTTGTCCTACATAAACTTCCTCCATTATATAGCCATTTAAAAATGCACTTTTTACATCCATTTGATAAAGTTTAAAATCCATGAAGCATGCATATGCTAAAAGTAGTCTAATAGCCTCTAATCTAGCAACAGGAGCAAAAGTTTCGTCAAAATCTATTCCTTCCTCCTGATTATATCCTTTGGCGACTAGCCTAGCTTTGTTTCTTATTACTATTCCATCTTCATCTAGTTTATTTCTATACACCCACTTGGTACCTATAATTGAAACATTAGGGGGTCTTTTCATTAGAGTCCAAACTTCATTTCTTTCGAATTGATTTAATTCCTCTTGCATAGCATTCATCCAATTATCATCTTTTTCAGCTTCTTCTAGTGATTTAGGCTCTATTTGTGATACGAAAGCAAGGTAATTACTAGTGTTTCTTAAAGAGGATCTAGTTCTTATACCTTGTGAAGGATCACCAAGGATTAGATCCTTTGGATGACCATGTGCATACCTCCATTCTTTAGGAAAATCTTGAATTTTTGATGGAGGTTGACCTTCTTCATCTTGCTGATTTGTATCTTCCTTGACCTCATCCTCATGTTGTTTGTCTTGTATGGAGAATTCCTTTATTCGGTCTTCAAGTATACCTGCATCACCATCTTCTTCTTTTCTAGAAGAATCTCCATTAGTTTCATCAAAAACAACATGAATGGATTCTTCAACAACGAGAGTTCTCTTGTTGAAGACCCTGTATGCTCTACTAGATGAGGAATAACCTAAGAAGATCCCCTCATCTGATTTAGCACTAAATTTACTGAGATTGTCCTTTCCATTATTCAAAATAAAGCATCGACAACCGAAAACATGAAAATAACTTATATTTGGTTTCTTACCTTTTATCAATTCATACGGTGTTTTCTTTAAGATGGATCTAACTAAAGCACGATTTAAGATATAACATGAGGTATTTATTGCTTCAGCCCAGAAATACTTTGGTAGATCCGATTCGCACAACATGGTACGAGCCATATCTGCTAGTGTGCGATTCTTCCTTTCTACCACCCCATTTTGTTGGGGTGTCCTAGGTGCCGAGAAATTGTGATTGATACCATTTTCGTCACAAAACTTTTCAAAGTGTTGATTTTCAAACTCGGTACCATGATCACTCTTAATTGCTTTTAGTTTAAGATTGAGTTCATTCGAAACCTTATTATGAAACTTGACAAAAGCGAGAAAGGACTCATCTTTGTGTGCAAGAAATGAAACCCATGTAAAACGTGAAAGATCATCAACAATGACAAGACCAAATTTCTTACCCCCTAGACTAGCAGTTCTAGTGGGTCCAAACAAATCCATGTGAATTAGTTCTAAGGGTTTTGATGTTGAGACTATGTTCTTAGACTTGAAAGAACTTCTTGTTTGTTTCCCTAATTGACATGCCGCACAAATTTTATTCTTTTCAAAGTCTATTTGTGGTAGTCCTTTGACTAGATCCTTTGTGATCAATTTAGAGATTAAATCCATGCTAGCATGCCCTAACCTACGATGCCATAACCAACTAGTCTCATTGACTTTGGGATTCATGGCTACAAGACATTGGCCATCCCTCATGGTGAGATCATCAAGATCTACCATGTAAACGTTTCCATGCCTATGTCCTGTGAGTATGATCTCATTATCAATTGGACTATTAATTATGCATAGTGATGATTCAAATGACACTTTAAAGCCCTTGTCACAAAATTGACTTATACTTAATAAATTATGTTTTAGTCCATTAACTAACAATACATTATCTATAAATGAGGAGGGTGATATGGAGATTTTACCAACACCAATAATTCGACCTTTAGCATTGTCTCCAAATGTGACTACTCCTCCTTCTTTTGATTCCAAGGTGACGAAGAGACTCTTGTCACCGGTCATATGCCTTGAGCAACCACTATCAAGATACCACATTCTCTTTTTATTTCCGGCTGCAAGGCATATCTGCAAAATGATCATGTGAAGCTCTTAGGTACCCAAGTTTTCTTGGGTCCTTCGTGGTTAGTGTAGTTGACTCCCTTAGGCACCCATACTTTAGTTATGTTTTTAGCTTTTACAAATGTACCCTTGTTAGTTTGGATTTTTCTTTGAATACAAGAGTAGGCTTTATGTCCGTTCTTTCCACAAAGAAAGCATGTTGGTTTTTCAGTTTTTACGTCTTTTGCTTTTACAAAGAAATTCTTTAGATACTTTTGTTGCTTATTAGTTTTATATCCTAATCCGGCTTTATTGAAAACAGCTCTTTGATTTGAAAGAATAAGATTTAATTTTTCAGAGCTTTGTGTGAATTTTTCAACAATTGGCTTGTACTTATGTACCTCATTCTTAAGATTCAAATTTTCTTTAACTAGTTCTTTCATATCCTTTTTAAGAGATTCAACAGTTTGCGCAAGTGAGGTATTACTATTGAGTAGGGAATTTACTTTTAGATTTAATTCCTTGATTAGTGTTTTTGCCTTTTCATTTTCAGTGCTAAGTCTTGAATTTTCGATTTTTAGGTTAGTAGTGTTCATATTTTTAACGCTCTCCTTTTCAATTAATAGGTTTTCAATATTTTCCTTTAGTTTTTGATTTGAGGCTTTTAATTCTTTATTCTTTGCTCCTAACATACTACAATCACCCATAAGTTCTTGAAAAGCATCATATAATTCTTCTAAAGTAAAATTTATAGTTGGGTTTTGACATACCTCGTCATCTTCGAGCGCCATGAAGCATAGATTGGCGGTCTCTTCCTTCTCTTCCTCGGAGGATGATGTGTCACTGTCATCCCATGTTGCCTTCAATGCCTTTTTCTTCTTCTTTCCAAAATGCTTCTTTTGTTGTGGGCATTCGGAACGAATATGTCCCGGTCTCTTGCAGTCATAGCATACGATTGGGTCTCTTTCTTTTTCTTTTTCTTTTTCCCAATCATTTCTCCCTCCAAATTTCTTTCTTGGGAATGGTTTCTTTCTTCTCATGAACTTTTTAAATTTCCTTACTATCAAACCCAAGTCCTCATCTTGACTTTCTTCTTCACTCTCACTGCTCTCTTCTTCACATACACTTGAGGTAGCCTTGAGTGCGATTGTCTTTTTCTTTGGCAACTCTTCTTCATGCTGCTTCATCGTGAGCTCATGCGTCATCAATGAGCCCAAGAGTTGTTCTAGCCCCAAGGTGTTGAGGTCTTTGGCTTCTACAATCGCCGTGACCTTTGCTTCCCATGCTTTTGGCAGTGACCTGAGAATTTTACTCACAAGTTCGGGGTTAGTGTAAGATTTGCCCAAGCTTTTTAGACCATTAATAATTTCGGTAAAACGTGTAAACATGCATGTGATGGTTTCATTAGGTTCCATCTTAAACAATTCATACTTGTGAACTAGAATGTTCACTTTGGACTCTTTGACTTGATTTGTACCCTCGTGGGTAACTTCAAGCCTATCCCATATTTCCTTGGCGGAACTGCATGTAGAGACTCTATTGAACTCATTTACATCTAGAGAACAAAATAATGAGTTCATGGCTCTAGAATTGAGTTGAGCCATCCTATCATCATTCTCATCCCAATCCTCCTCAGGTTTGGGAACTCGAATGCCATTCACCACGTGTGATGGTTCTTGTGGTCCCTTGACTATAACCCTCCACAAGGCATAGTCTTGTGCTTGAATGAAAATTCTCATTCTCGTCTTCCAATAGGTATAATTTGTCCCATTAAAGAGTGAGGTCTATTGGTTGCTTGCCCCTCGGCAGGAACATTGTTAAAGGGTGTTGCCATCTAGATCTTTGGCTAAGACGGTTAGGTCTTGCAAGAAATATACAGAGCACCCGCTCTGATACCACTTGTTGCCCAGAGATGGTCACCCAAGAGGGGGTTGAATTGGGTGTTTTAAAAACTTTTTGCCTAATTAAAAATAAAACACACAAATATATGAACTAAAATAAAGATAAAGAGATAAGAAGAGACAACCACAAACACACGGTTTTATAGTGGTTCGGAGCCTTCACCGCTCCTACATCCACTCCCCAAAGCGCCTTTGGGAATTTCCACTATAATCCAAGATTACAGTACGGTAGTTTTGCGAGTTCACTACCCAACTCGTTGTTTTACACCGGGCTCACAACAAACCCTAAAACCCCCAATTTCTCTTAGGCTTGGGACGCCTTTCCCTTGTTCCAAGTCCCTTGACTGGAACAAGCACCACAATAAAAGAGTTTACAAAAGGAAATAAAAGCTCTAAGAAGCAAATATAATAATTATGAATAATGTAACCCGGAAGAATCCTTTTGCCGTTGGAAACGTGGGAGATGTTGATTCTTCCGAGGTGGAGCGCGTAGGGTTGAGTGTGAGCTTCGAATCCCGAGCGCACGAGAGTGGTTGAGCTTGAAATCGCTTGGGAGACTTGAGAATACTTGATTTCCTTCCTTGAATGCACTCACTCCCTTGAGCTTTTCTTTCTAACTTCTCTCTTGAATGATCTAGCTTTTTGGTTGGTTAAGAGTTGTTGAGAACCACTTAAGAGGTCCCTTTTTATAGCCCAAAAAGCAAATATAGCCGTTAGAAACAAAAAGAGAAGGATTTGAAATTCAAACCAAACCTGAAAAGCTGTCAGTCGCGTTCCAGGCACTCCGGGGACGTCTCCGCTACAACGAGGGACGTCTCGCCTACAGGATTTTACTTTTTATGTTGTCTGGGGTCGACTCGGCACTTTACGGGGACGTCTCGGCTTGTCTGCACTTTTTGAGTGGTGACGACTCCGCTTCTTTATCTCCGAAAGACATGTCCTCTGGAATTCCCTGAGAGAGTCGACTCCGTTCTTTCAGGGGACGTCTCGGCTCGTCTGCACTTTATGCATGGGGACGGCTCCGCTGTCTCAGGGTCGACTCCGCTGCCTTATCACCGAAAAAACCATTCTCTGGAAAACCCTGAGAGAGCCGTCTCGGCTATCTTGGGGACGACTCGGAAACTCTTCTTTTTACCTGCGGGGACGACTCGGCGTACAGTGGGGACGTCTCGCGCATATCTCTTGAAAACTGCCTTTCTGCCGCCACTGAGAGAGTCGACTCCGCTACTGAGAGAGTCGACTCCGCTAACGCGGGGACGACTCGGCAGGTGCCGGGGACGTCTCCAAGTGTGCCAGTTCTTCCTGTTTGTGCCAGAGACGTCTCTGAAACTATCAGGAGACGTCTCGGCTGTCCCTGAACTTTTTCATTAACTCAAAATGTTCTTCAATGAATTCATAAAAATTATGGGAACTTGCCTAGACATTTCTCAACAATATTCTAGATAAAACACATGAATTCCTTAATTAAATTGTTAAGATATAATGGAATTATGCTCTAGTGTTTTGTATTCATCAAAATCCATTAGGGGGTCAACAATGTTCCATATGAAGGACAATAAAATCTACTGAAAAATAGAATTTGTTTACCTTGACAAGAACATCTTCAATTATCCCACATGGTGTTTTTACAGATCGATCAGCCAATTGAAGGAATACCGAGGTTGGTTTTAACTCACCTAACCCAAATTTCTCATAAACTAAATAAGGTAAAAGGTTGACACTTGCCCCTAGATCTAAGAGTGCTCGATCAATGAAATTATTTCCTAAGACACAGGAGATGGTGGGAGCACCAGAATTTTTGAATTTCGGAGGGGTGTTGTGTTGGAGAATAGAACTCACTTGCTCAGTTAGGAAGATCTTTTTAGGCACATGTGTCCTAGATTTTCGCTTTTGTGTACAAAGATCTTTGAGAAATTTGGCATAGGAGGAAACTTGTCTAATAGCATCAAGAAGCGGAAGGTTGATTTTCACTTGTTTGAAAACCTCCATCATTTCCTCTAGTGAAGTTCCCTTTTTGCCAAAGGGAGATGGTGAATTAAGAGCTTCAGAAAATGGGGCCTTTGGGATGTGAGTTTTGGCAGAAGGTGGACTAGCTGAAGAAGAAGAAGAAGGTTTTAGATTTTCATTTGACACATTTCTATCCTCTTCTTCACCTTCCTTATTGTTATCCTCCCCAATCTTATTGTCTACTATACGTCCACTCCTTAGGGTAGTCAAAGCATTGGCTTGTTCATGATGAATTGCATTTAATTGATTTTCTTGAGCCATGTATTGTCCCCTAGGATTACTTAGTGGTTGGCTTGGAAGCTTCCCTTCCTCTCGCTTGTTCAGTGCATTAGCTAGTTGCCCCATTTGGAATTCTAGCTTGGCGATGGATTGCATGTAAGAGTGCACCAATTGTGTAATGGTTTCCAAACCTTGAAGGGCGTTCAACACTTTCTCCTCAAAGGCTGTGTTTCTTTGGGATGGAGGAGGAGTGTGTTGAAATTGAGTCGAGGAACGGTAGGGATGAATATTTTGTGGGGTTTGAAAATTTTGGGAGTAGGGTTGGGCAGTATTCGAAGCTTGCTGCTTTCAAGAAAAGTTTGGATGATTCTGCCATCCCGGGTTATATGTATTGGAAAATGGGTCATTACCCGGTTTGGGCTATGTTTGAGCAGCATTGATGTGTTCTTGCACGAGTTCGAAGAATTGGGGCGCTGAGGGGCACTCATGAATAGGGTGGGATGGGCTAGAATAGATAGTACACACTTGTGCTTGGAAAGAGTTAATGAAATGCCCACCTATCATCAGTTGGTCAATCTTATAGGACAATGCATCTACCTTGCTAGACAGGTCCATAGAATGACTTATTTCACAAATGGTCCCTTTTCTTTGAAAACTCGGGGGTGCTTGACGAGAATAGGAAGCATGGTGGAGGAAGTTTTCACTAAGATTTTCAAATAATTGCGATGCTTCATGTTCATTTTGAAGCATAAAAGTCCCCCCGCATGCAGCATCGATCATCTGACGGTTTCGTTCAGTCAATCCGTCATAGAAACATTGCACTAACTGCCATTTAGGTATTTGATGATGTGGGCATTTATGGATTAGGTCCCGAAATCTCTCCCAAGTTTCATGAAATTCTTCTCCCTCGGTTTGGGAGAAGCTTGTAATGGCACGTCTAAACTGGTTCGTTCTTCCTATGGGAAAGTATTTTTTAAGGAATTCTTGTTGCATTTGATCCCAAGAACGAATCGAGTTAGCTTCTAAAGAATTCAGCCATTGTTTGGCTCTATCTTTAAGGAAGAAGGAGAATAATCTAAGTTTCAGAGCATCATCAGTGAAGTTCTGAATCTTGATAGTGGTGCAAATCTCAAGGAATTCATCTAGGTGTTTATATGGGTCTTCATTGGTGAGCCCATAAAAAGATGGGAGCATTTGGATCATACTAGACTTTATTTCATATTGTACAGTTGCTACTTCAGGTAATCGAATGCAAGATGGAGAAGTATAAATGGTGGGAGTAAAGTACTCCCTCAGGAGTTTGGGTTGTTCTTCAGCCATCTCAGGAGGTGGGGATGATTCTAATGTTCTGATCTCAGCTCGAATATTCTAAGGGTCCGTTCTATTTTAGGATCAAAAGGTAATAGGTCACATACTTTAGAACGACTCCCTTGCATACACTAGTACTTGATCAGTCAAGCATGCAAATAAAAAAAAAATACATCAATCCTTGTATTTGCCCTAAAATCACTAGACAGCTCCTAACTGGTTTGAAGAGGGAACCTAAGCCTCCAATCCGGTCTAATGAACTGAGTTGACCAGGTAAGCTCCCAGGTAAGTGGAGGGGTCACGATGCGTTCGCAAAGGTCCCACTTAAAACCCACTTGCCTCGAACAGATGAACTGTCTTCCTTATAGGGACAAAGCTTGCCTAGACATTAACTAAGCCACAGAGCGAAATTGGTGCAACTTTCGGTGATCTTCGTCCTATTGAGCTCGAATGTTTCTAAGAGCCAACGTCTAATTGATTTTAATTAAAGTGACACTATGTGAGATTGAGTTCACCTAAGTTGGGCAAGAGTCCAGTGATGAAATCTGGCTCTTATCTTGTTGGGATGATTGCCCTTACTAAGTGCAGATTAATTGGTGAATGTGTATCAGGCATGCATTCACAATTTTGCTGAAATTAAAATTAAACAATCACCACAAAATTTTAAGCTAATAATTAATTTAAATAAGAAAGGTTTAGAGGTTACCAAAGGGAATTTCCCAAGCAATTTAAATTTTTTTTAGGCAAACCTTTACAGCATTCCTTTTCCAGCTATTCTCCTTTTGATCATCCCAGATTTTTCCTTTGATTCCTAATCAAATAAGACCAAAAAAAAATTTAAAAAAAATAAAATAGTAGAAGAGAAAAAAAGGATATAAGAAAAGTAACAATAATAGAAAATAATAATTTTTTTATTTTATTTTAGATATATATATATTTTTTTGAAATTTTTTTTAATTAATTAAATTTTTTTAATGATAGGAAAAATAACTATGCTAGCAATCCCCGGCAACGGCGCCAAAAATTGATCGGTTCTTTCAATTTTGAAAATAAACCACGCAATAGCACGTATCCTGTAGGATAGTGATTACGGGTGTCGGTCCACAAGGATTGAAGAATAAGTTATTTTTTTCTCTTAAAAGTAAATCAAAAAGAAGAATTTGCTAACTTGATTTAACTAAATTAATTCAAAGGGCATAAGCTAGAGTAAAAAGAATTTTAAGTTATCGATTAATGAGAGCTAAAAGTATGATGAATGCAATAGTAGGAATATTTTATGGGAAGAGATGTCTAGGGTTAGAATCCACCGATGGATTTGTAAATATGATGCTTTCAATGATTTAGATGCATGTATGATCTGATTGCTCTTAACTACAAGTTTGGGCAATCATACAAAAAGTTGAAATCTAACCCACAGTATGAGTCATCTAAGCCTGGTACAAACCATCTTCTCTAAGGATAGGTATGGTCTGTCCTATTTAGCATGATTCATCTGATGATTAATTTCTCAAAGATAAATCTGGTAGTTGCATAACAATCTCCTCCAAACCACAGGTATTGAATTCGATTTCGATAAACTATATTAATTCATGCAGAGGCTTTCTACAAGATAGATGTCTTACACAAATTAAACAAGACATTTCAAGATCATAATTTCATTAAATATGCAACTGTCTTACAATGCTAAAAATCAAAGAAATGCAACATAAATACTTATCCACGGCTTCATCAAACCCCTAAACCGAGGTTTAGCTGCTCATGGTGGCCGGAAGTCCTCCCATCTTCATAAAAAAATTACTCTTCACTCCCTTCCGCTCCCAGCCTCTCTCTCTTCTCTCTTTTTTTTATTTCTTCTTCTCCCGAACAGAGCCTCCTCTGTTCTTCAAACCGTCGCCTCCCCCCCCCCCTTTTTCTCTCTTCTTCGTCTTCCTCTTATAGATCGCCGAAGACCAGCGATGGATCCCGAGAGAGGAGGAGGGCGTGATGCTGGGAGAATGGCTGGATCTCGGGCGAAGATGGGGATGGAGCTTGAAACGGGTGCCGATTCGGAAGGAGCTGGGTTACCGGCTCGTTGAATGCAGTCGGCTGGGATCGTGGTGAAGGCTGAATCATAGGGATTGGAGCTGGGAATCGATGGGATCTCTTCTTGGAACGAATCCGGGCGAAGCTCGGGATGGCTGGAATGCTTGGAGGAAATGGCTGATTTCCGACTGCTGGGAGGTGGAACGGGCGGCGGATGGCACGCGGTTGATGCGGCCGGCACGGAGCTGATGCGGTGGTGCTGGATCTCGGCTGAAGATGCGGGATCGATGGGAGGAGCTGGACGAGCCAATCACGGACGGCTAGGCAGACGATGATCGCGGAGAAGTCTGAATCACAGAGATTTGATGGCGGAGGAGCTGGGACGCGATGCTGTCTCGGATGCTCGGAATGGCAGCCGTGCGGAGGCGCTGGTCACGGCGTGGAGCTGGAAATTCGGAAGAGGAGATGGCATGAACGTGGTGGGCACGCGGTTGGAAAGGGCGGGGGGCGCTCTGTAAGGCGGGATCATGGGAAGGATAGATAGCGGGAGGAATGAGATAAACAGTGAAATAGTTTTTTTTTTATTATTATTATATTGTTTCTTTTTTTTGTAACACTGTTCATATATATGAACAGTAAATCCAGTGATTCTTCCCAAAATTATTTTTATTTATTTTATTATATTCATTATTTTCTTTTTTTTCGTTTTAAATTTATAAATTTTTATATGAAGGCAGGTAAGAAATTGGTTGGGAATTGACTTTGGATTTGAGGTGGGTCATGATCGTTGATTTGGTTGAACTTACTCTCGAGCCCAATGTCGTTTAAATTTAATTCTTGCTAAACAGCTTCAGACCGGACTCAACAAGGCTAAAAGCAGGACCGTGACTTAATAAAAAGGGTTAATCAAACCTTTTTCCTCATACAAGAATAATTATCTAATCAGGACCAAAACCTATTTAATCATAGTCTTAGCTTGATTACAACTCCATCAGGTTACTAAACCGGGTCAACACAATCTCCTCCTTATATGTTTTCATGAAAGATTATAACCAGAAGAGAGACAAGTTCAGAGTCTATTTTGAGAAAAGAATTATTTACCTCTTACCATATTTTAAATTTATTTCAATGTTTATTCAATTTCATGGTAAAGTATGTATTTATCAGTTTAAGAATATTGATAAGTGCTATGAAAAGATAACTAAATTATAAATTATTCAGCACTTATCAGGAGATCACAAGATCTGCAAGCTGCAAAGGTCCATTTATGGACTAAAGCAAGCATCTCGGAATTAGAACACTCGTTTCAATGATGCAATCAAAACGTTTGATTTCATCAAGAACGAAGAGGAACCGTATGTTTACAAGAAGGTTAGTGGGAGTATTGTCGTGTTTCTAGTACGGTACGTGGACGACATCCTCCTGATAGGGAATGATATTTCCATACTAACCTCGGTTAATGTCTGGTTGTCAAAAGAATTCTCCATGAAAGACCTTAGGGAAGCATCCTATATTTTGGGAATAAAGGTCTATAGAGATAGAGCTAAAAGGATGCTTGGCCTATCACAGAAGATGTACATAGAGGAAGTGCTGAAAAGGTTCAGCATGAAAAACTCTAAAAGGGGTCTCTTACCCCTAAGGCATGGAATTTATCTCTTCAAAAAGATGTGCCCCAACACATCTGAAGAGATTCAACGCATGAGCAAGATCCCTTATGCATCGGCAATAGTGAGCCTCATGTATGCCATGCTGTGTACACGACCTGATATAGCCCTTGCTGCGAGTGTCACTAGAAAATATCAGTCGAATCCAGGTGAAGAGCACTGGACAGCTGTGAAGAATATTCTTAAGTACTTAAGAAGAACTAAAGATTTATTCTTGGTCTATGGAGGAACATCAGAGTTAAAGTGTAATAACCCCAAATTTTTTTTTTTTAATATAAAAAGGGATAGAATAGTCCTTTAAAATTGATATAAGGGATAAAATTGGAAGGAATCAAAAGATAATGGCATAGTTATAGATGCATTGAAGTGGTAAGGGTAAAATTGGAAGGAATCAAAAGTTAATGGCATAACGGTAGATATGTTGAAGTGTTAGGGGCAAAATGGGAATTTAATAATATTAAACAAAAGGTGAATAGTGTTTTGATGTGATTTAATTAGGGGGTTTGCTGTGGCTTTTGGATGGAAACCGAGAGAGAGTCACAGGGGAGTCTCAGACGGACAGAGAGGAAGAAAAAGAAGGAGAGGAAAGGAAAGGATGAAAGGAAGAGGAAAGGAAAGGAAAAAAGGAAGAGGAAGGAGATCCCGGTTGCACTTCTAGCTGAAGGGAAAAACGTAGATCTCCTTCCCCTCTACGCAAGGACCTCGATTTCCAAAAAGAAAAAGGTAAATATCCATCCCTATCTAGTCTTTTGATGATATTAGGCTATACAAAGGGTGGATATAGTCTAGAGGGGTCGGATAAGGGTTGTAGAGGTGGTTAAAAGAAGAAGAATCGGATTTTGACAAATTTTTCCGGCACTACGGAAAAACTGTGTCGAAGTCCCAACTTCGACGAATTATTTAGGGGGTCAAACGGCCTCCGATGATGATGCATGTTATCTCTTTGGATCCTCTATGAGTGTAGAATGTTAGGTAAAAATTTCATCAATTTTGGAGTCCTGAAAGTGGATCAAAACCGGGATGAAGTAACCCACTGTCAGTTCGGGTTACTGTTCATCCGGGTGGAAAATAGGGGATTTCATGCTATAATAGAGTATTAAGCCTAGATCAAGCTAAAAGGGACCTTGTACTCATGTAAAGGAGTCCCTAATACACATAAATGGTGAGTTAATTAATTAAAAAGGAAAAAAAGAAAGAAAAGAAAAGATTTAGGGAACAGGGGAGTTGAATCAATTAAAGTTCCCTATGTTATAATTGGCACGTAGATTATAGCCCTTGATACAAGACTAAATGTATTGTAAATGCATGTCACAGTTGGGCAAGAAGCTAGGGAACAAGAGGAAGAAGTTCCCCACTGCCTGCTGTAGATTTTTGGAGGCGTATCAGGGCTGTGCCGGATTGACAGGTGAGTGGGAGTCATGTACTTTGCACTATGAGCATCCTTAATTCATTTTCATGAATATCGCCAAGTGTGAATTGATTCCACTTGAGCATATTGATTGATATTGTAGTAGATTCCTCTATAATCTTGATTCTCCATGCTTGATTATTCTGTACATGCATTTGAGGGAACATTGAGAGGAATTACGAGGGGTTGATGAGTAATCAAATTGATTCTGAATTGTGAAATGATTTCTTTTGTAAATTGATTTCATTTCCTCTATTTTAAAGACTTGTGAGTCGTAGCTTGATTATACTCTTTTATGAGTAATTAAATTGGTTCCAAATTGTGAAATAACTTCTTTTGTAAATTGATTTCATTTCCTCCATTTCAAAGATTTGTAGAGCCTTCTTAGTGGTATATTGAGTTGTATTGCACTTCCTTGACCCTCACTCCTAACCCTGATGTTAGTTTATGATTGGGTCATGATCGAGTGAGTGGTAGTCTTGATCATACTCCTTTTTAGTAGAGTATTGGGAGGGTGCATTATGGCATTTATGCATGGCTTGGCAGTATCTGCAGGACACCTATAGTCGATGGGGTTGAACATCGGCCTTTGTGCACATAGTAGCCTTCTGGGTGGGCGGAGCCCAGTCCCTTCCTAGGGGGGGACACGGCCCTAGGCGTAGGATCGGCCGGTCCTACGACTTATATTCTGCTTGCCGCCGGGCATAGTAAGACCCCGCGAGGTGCAGTATGGCTTTCCGCGGATGTAGAATTCCCGCGAGGTGCCGTTTAGTATGTAGATGTGAGATGGATTTCTATTCTGGATACTGGCCAGCATTTATATGATCAGTGTGGTGTCTTATCCTGCATATGCATGTGACAGTAGGGAGTTGTTGCTGGTTCGCCTGGGGCGTAAAACCCACCTCCCGATAGCTGTCTAGCATTTATGTTATCGGTATGGTGTCTTATCCTGCATATGCATGTGACAGTAGGGAGTTGTTGCTGGTTCGCCTGGGGCGTAAAACCCACCTCCCGATAGCTGTCTAGCATTTATGTTATCGGTATGGTGTCTTATCCTGCATATGCATGTGACAGTAGGAAGTTGTTGCTGGTTCGCCTGGGGCGTAAAACCCACCTTCCGACAGCTGTCTAGTGATGATTTACATATTGGTGTGGTGTCATATTCGATGTATGCATATGGCAGTAGGGAGTTGTTGCTGGTTCGCCTGGGGCGTAAAACCCACCTCCCGATAGCTGTCTTGTTGATGATTCAGCCTATTGACACCTGATTTATATGATTCAGTACTATGACCTGTTGAACATATTCATGAGTAGCATATATGTTGACTTGATTATTCCATATATGCTTCAGATGAGTTGATATTGATTGTGGTGATATTGATGATTTACTCCATATTCTTTATGTTGAGTTCATGTTCATCTTGTTATTGATCTTGAGATTTTACCTCGAGCCATTATTATATCTTGTCTCATGTGCATAGTACTCTCTACTCCACTCACTGAGTATTTATATACTCACTCCCCAATTTGATGTTTTTGATTGCAGGAAAGGTATTGTATAGAGAGGAGCAGGATTAGTGGTTGCCTGCTAGCTGTGCCGCTCCATAGTATAGTATAGTATAATGTAGATAGAGGTTTATATCTTTTGGTGTATTATAAACCTTCTATTGTATATAGTGCATAGTTACAGTCATAGATCCTGTTGTGGATATGGGTTTGACCATGGATGGATTGGGAAGCAGGTATATATATATATGTGTGCAGATCAATTGTGTGCCTGTGATAATGTATTGCTATATATTGTCTAGGTTTATTATGTGACAGATTATGTGATTGCTGCTCTGACAGGTAGTGTGTTGTATGTATTGAGATAATCCTGACAGGTCACTATAGAAAAAGTGATCATTTTGTGCATGTATCATGCCAATTTTTTTCAAGATCTATTGATGATTTATAGGTAGTAGGGTTCTACGCGGTGGCTGGTGGCCTTATGCCTACCCGCACCCTAGGACCGTCGCGGCGGCCCGCCGGGAACGGGGCGGGGGTCGTGACAAAGCTTGGTATCAGAGCAAAGGTTAAGAAGAGTCCTGTCAGAGCAATAGGATGAGTCAGGATTAAGTATAGGATTATACTATGGAGCATAGGATTTTTCTGTATGTTATTTTATGAGTCATTTACAACTCAGTAAAATATATCATGACTCAGTGTGTAACGACCATCCTCTCTTTTTGACTTTTTTAGAGAGATATAAAGAATACCTCCAAGGAGAGGACCTGCTCGTCCTGGAAGGAGGATGGAGCCAGATATAGCATTGGATGCGGGTTCTGTGTCGAGCCCCAAAGAGAAAAACCTCCTCCTACTGATAGATGGAGGGTTGATGATCAAGGAGATGTAGGAAGTAGAGATGCATTGATGGAACAGTTACTGGCGGAGAATCAGGCTCTGAGGGAGCAGATTGCTCGGGGGAAATCTCCTGCCCCGTCAGTAGTATCCATCCCACCTCCTGTACCTGTGCCAAGAAGTTTGGCCAGGCGGGCTCTAGATGATGAGGGGATTACTGTACAGAAATTTCTGAGGCTCAGAACCCCGGAGTTTAAGGGGGAAGAAGGTGAAGATCCTCAGAGATTTCTGGAGGAGACTGAAAAGATGATACGGAGGCTACCCTGTTCTGATGCAAGAGCTATAGAACTTGTAGGGCTTACAATGAAGGAAGATGCTTGGGACTGGTACCAGAGACAAGTGGAGGACAAATTGTACAGTAGGAATCCTCCAACCTGGGAAGAGTTCAGGCAAGCAGTGATGGATGAGTTTTTGTCTCCGGTTGAGAGGCAGAATCGGGCTCTTCAGTTTGAGAGGCTGAAGCAGATGCCCGGAATGAGCGTATCTGAGTACGCTCATGAGTTCACTAGATTGGGGAAGTATGCTCCTTACATCATCCCCACTGAAGCTGCCAGGATAGAAAGGTTCAGACAAGGTCTGATTTCCCCGCTGTATAATGCAGTGCTGGCAGTAGAGATCCCCACTTTGTCTAGGCTGATAGATAAAGCAAAACAGTGGGAGACCAGAAACAAAGAGGAAAGAGCTGAAAGAGAACAGAGAAAAATGAGTATGGGGAAAGGGCAAAGCAGTAGAGGTAGATATAAGGGAGTAGATCTCTCGGAGGGCCCGACGGAGCAGTCTGTACGCTCAGCTCCACTTGCCCCACGTAAGAGGAAATGGAGGGGAAGAGGTCAATCACAAGATACTTTTCTACCATCAGTACCTCGTCCTCCAGTCACTATGGCCAGAACTGAATCTAGGTTCCAATCATGGCCAGTGTGTGGCATATGTGGGAAGCAGCACCCTGGCAGATGCAGAATGGGCCAGGGAGTGTGCTACAGATGTGGACAGCCGGGTCATTTTGCCAGAGAATGCCCGCAGGGTGCCACCCAGCAGTTTGTGCCTTTGGCATCCTACCCTTCTGTGCAGATGGACAGGCCTAATAGTAGGAGGCCTGTAGGCAGAGGCAGAGGTCAGACACCAGCATCACAGCAGAGTGCTGGACCATCTCAACTGTCAGCTCCAGTAGGCAGAGGGCAAGGAAGGGTGTTCACGGTAAATCCACAAGAGGCACGGGCATCAAATGCAGCTGTGACAGGTATACTCCTCATTGATAAGATTAAAGCTAGAGTGTTATTTGATTCTGGAGCTACCCATTCATTTGTGTCCCCTTATTTTGCTAAAAAGTTAGCTAAGGATAAGATATTAATGCATATCCCCTTAGCTATTAGTACACATGTAGGGGATAGTATAGAAGCGAAGTATGTATATCCTACCTGTGTGGTAGAGATAGAAGGTAAAACACTCCCAATTCATTTGATTTCCAATACCACACCGAGCAGAAAATGAAGAGAAGATACACTCACCCCTTTGAGTAATCAGGTAATTTACTCTTTTAAATTCGAGGACGAATTTTATATAAGGAGGGGAGGATGTAATAACCCCAAATTTTTTTTTTTTAATATAAAAAGGGATAGAATAGTCCTTTAAAATTGATATAAGGGATAAAATTGGAAGGAATCAAAAGATAATGGCATAGTTATAGATGCATTGAAGTGGTAAGGGTAAAATTGGAAGGAATCAAAAGTTAATGGCATAACGGTAGATATGTTGAAGTGTTAGGGGCAAAATGGGAATTTAATAATATTAAACAAAGGGTGAATAGTGTTTTGATGTGATTTAATTAGGGAGTTTGCTGTGGCTTTTGGATGGAAACCGAGAGAGAGTCACAGGGGAGTCTCAGACGGACAGAGAGGAAGAAAAAGAAGGAGAGGAAAGGAAAGGATGAAAGGAAGAGGAAAGGAAAGGAAAAAAGGAAGAGGAAGGAGATCCCGGTTGCACTTCTAGCTGAAGGGAAAAACGTAGATCTCCTTCCCCTCTACGCAAGGACCTCGATTTCCAAAAAGAAAAAGGTAAATATCCATCCCTATCTAGTCTTTTGATGACATTAGGCTATACAAAGGGTGGATATAGTCTAGAGGGGTCGGATAAGGGTTGTAGAGGTGGTTAAAAGAAGAAGAATCGGATTTTGACAAATTTTTCCGGCACTACGGAAAAACTGTGTCGAAGTCCCAACTTCGACGAATTATTTAGGGGGCCAAACGGCCTCCGATGATGATGCATGTTATCTCTTTGGATCCTCTATGAGTGTAGAATGTTAGGTAAAAATTTCATCAATTTTGGAGTCCTGAAAGTGGATCAAAACCGGGATGAAGTAACCCACTGTCAGTTCGGGTTACTGTTCATCCGGGTGGAAAATAGGGGATTTCATGCTATAATAGAGTATTAAGCCTAGATCAAGCTAAAAGGGACCTTGTACTCATGCAAAGGAGTCCCTAATACACATAAATGGTGAGTTAATTAATTAAAAAGGAAAAAAAGAAAGAAAAGAAAAGATTTAGGGAATAGGGGAGTTGAATCAATTAAAGTTCCCTATGTTATAATTGGCACGTAGATTATAGCCCTTGATACAAGACTAAATGTATTGTAAATGCATGTCACAGTTGGGCAAGAAGCTAGGGAACAAGAGGAAGAAGTTCCCCACTGCCTGCTGTAGATTTTTGGAGGCGTATCAGGGCTGTGCCGGATTGACAGGTGAGTGGGAGTCATGTACTTTGCACTATGAGCATCCTTAATTCATTTTCATGAATATCGCCAAGTGTGAATTGATTCCACTTGAGCATATTGATTGATATTGTAGTAGATTCCTCTATAATCTTGATTCTTCATGCTTGATTATTCTGTACATGCATTTGAGGGAACATTGAGAGGAATTACGAGGGGTTGATGAGTAATCAAATTGATTCTGAATTGTGAAATGATTTCTTTTGTAAATTGATTTCATTTCCTCTATTTTAAAGACTTGTGAGTCGTAGCTTGATTATACTCTTTTATGAGTAATTAAATTGGTTCTAAATTGTGAAATAACTTCTTTTGTAAATTGATTTCATTTCCTCCATTTCAAAGATTTGTAGAGCCTTCTTAGTGGTATATTGAGTTGTATTGCACTTCCTTGACCCTCACTCCTAACCCTGATGTTAGTTTATGATTGGGTCATGATCGAGTGAGTGGTAGTCTTGATCATACTCCTTTTTAGTAGAGTATTGGGAGGGTGCATTATGGCATTTATGCATAGCTTGGCAGTATCTGCAGGACACCTATAGTCGATGGGGTTGAACATCGGCCTTTGTGCACATAGTAGCCTTCTGGGTGGGCGGAGCCTAGTCCCTTCCTAGGGGGGGACACGGCCCTAGGCGTAGGATCGGCCGGTCCTACGACTTATATTCTGCTTGCCGCCGGGCATAGTAAGACCCCGCGAGGTGCAGTATGGCTTTCCGCGGATGTAGAATTCCCGCGAGGTGCCGTTTAGTATGTAGATGTGAGATGGATTTCTGTTCTGGATACTGGCCAGCATTTATATGATCAGTGTGGTGTCTTATCCTGCATATGCATGTGACAGTAGGGAGTTGTTGCTGGTTCGCCTGGGGCGTAAAACCCACCTCCCGATAGCTGTCTAGCATTTATGTTATCGGTATGGTGTCTTATCCTGCATATGCATGTGACAGTAGGGAGTTGTTGCTGGTTCGCCTGGGGCGTAAAACCCACCTCCCGATAGCTGTCTAGCATTTATGTTATCGGTATGGTGTCTTATCCTGCATATGCATGTGACAGTAGGAAATTGTTGCTGGTTCGCCTGGGGCGTAAAACCCACCTTCCGACAGCTGTCTAGTGATGATTTACATATTGGTGTGGTGTCATATTCGATGTATGCATATGGCAGTAGGGAGTTGTTGCTGGTTCGCCTGGGGCGTAAAACCCACCTCCCGATAGCTGTCTTGTTGATGATTCAGCCTATTGACACCTGATTTATATGATTCAGTACTATGACCTGTTGAACATATTCATGAGTAGCATATATGTTGACTTGATTATTCCATATATGCTTCAGATGAGTTGATATTGATTGTGGTGATATTGATGATTTACTCCATATTCTTTATGTTGAGTTCATGTTCATCTTGTTATTGATCTTGAGATTTTACCTCGAGCCATGATTATATCTTGTCTCATGTGCATAGTACTCTCTACTCCACTCACTGAGTATTTATATACACACTCCCCAATTTGATGTTTTTGATTGCAGGAAAGGTATTGTATAGAGAGGAGCAGGATTAGTGGTTGTCTGCTAGCTGTGCCGCTCCATAGTATAGTATAGTATAATGTAGATAGAGGTTTATATCTTTTGGTGTATTATAAACCTTCTATTGTATATAGTGCATAGTTACAGTCATAGATCCTGTTGTGGATATGGGTTTGACCATGGATGGATTGGGAAGCAGGTATATATATATATGTGTGCAGATCAATTGTGTGCCTGTGATAATGTATTGCTATATATTGTCCAGGTTTATTATGTGACAGATTATGTGATTGCTGCTCTGACAGGTAGTGTGTTGTATGTATTGAGATAATCCTGACAGGTCACTATAGGAAAAGTGATCATTTTGTGCATGTATCATGCCAATTTTTTTCAAGATCTATTGATGATTTATAGGTAGTAGGGTTCTACGCGGTGGCTGGTGGCCTTATGCCTACCCGCACCCTAGGACCGTCGCGGCGGCCCGCCGGGAACGGGGCGGGGGTCGTGACATAAAGGTAGAAGGGTACACAGATTCAGACTTCATGACTGATATCGATGATAGAAAGTCTACATCTGGATATGTGTTCTTGTGCAATGGTGGTACGGTGAATTAAAAAAATTCTAAACAACCGATCATTGCTGATTCTACTGTGGAAGCTAAATATATCGCTGCCTCTGAAGCTGCTAAGGAAGGCATCTGGTTCAAAAAATTCATTGCTGAATTGGATGTAATGTCATCAGATGTCATAACACTCTACTGCGATAATAATGGTGCCATAGCTCTTGCTAAGGAGCCAAGGTCTCATCAGAAGTCCAAGCATATAGAACGGCGCTTCCACCTTATACGCGACTATGTTGAGAAGAAGTATGTCGAGGTGCAGAGAGTAGACTCCGCGGACAACGTGGCGGACCCGTTCACTAAGCAGCTGAGTCAGCAAAAGACTGAAGCCCACCTTGAGAAAATGGGACTTAGATATATAACTGATTGGCTTTAGTGCAAGTGGGAGATTGTTAGATGTATGACCTATAAGCCAATCTGGCTGACACATTGTTAATTCTAGGACATAATTTTGTACTTAACTATTTATTATTGAATAAATAAAAGGCATCTTTTTCATTCATATTGTTTATGTGTCTATGAATCGTCCAAGAATTAATAAGATGATGATGCATATTCTTAAGAGTTAAGAATTTGAGCCATGCATCATTGGTGATTAATTTTTGAATGCTCCTAATCGATGGATCATCACGAGGACGGTGATCGATCCGATGAGATCAGTGCACACATCGCTTTCCTTGTGGATGGACGAGACTCGAGTCCACGGTGTGGCGACACTGAAGTAATAGTGCAGATGCTTGTTAAAGAACAAGGGTACTGAGCGTGACCAAGATAAGAAGTCACTTGGATGTCTATCCACGCGTCAGTAACTTGCTTGATGTTGCAGTAGTGTGACTGGTCCTTTGACCTGCGGTGCTTTGGCTGCTCACAATGAGGTTATTGTAGTTTGACTGCACGTATACATGGTCTCTAGACATACGGGTCCATGCAGTGTAGATTGGCTGCAATAGGTTCACTGTAGGAGTAGGGTATGCACCTATATGGAATCTATCAACCTTGGTAGATAAGGAGAGATCCTACGTGATTTATAAGACTGAGTTCGTAAGACCTCGGCTGGGGCAGTAAAAACAGTGGAGAAAGAGTTTTCCACTCTCGAACTTAAGTCGAATAAATCTTGATATATGACAGACGATGGGGTTTGATGAGTTTTCCATGACCTCCGTCCTGTAGGGATCCACGATAGTAGGACTGTATCACACAATAACTGCACCTAGAGATTTATTATTCCATTCTGCTGGGTAGCCACTACATGCTGCTAGGTGTCACTGGTGGATGGTGAGACTCACAGAAAATATCTCGATGGTTGATAAATCCTAATGAGTTCAGTTGGAATCGTTCCAACCCATTGAAAGGAGTTTTCAATGATATTGTGATAGAGATTGCGATATATCTCACTACCAGTCAACATAGAACCTATGGAGTCACACACACTAGAGGTATTGACCGATCCGATGGTTGAATTGTGATTATGAATCACGAATAATCAATTCGATTGATAATCAGCTGAAAAAGAAACAATGGAAATTGATTAATTGGACTTAAAATACGAATCCTACTTGGAGTACTAATTGGATTAGGACTGGAAATCCTACTTGGACTAGGACTGAAAGTCCTACTTAGTGTAGGATTCCTACAATCCTAATTAGATTAGGATTTTGAATTCAATTTGGATTCCTACTTAGAGTAGGATTCCTAGAAGTCCTAATTAGAATAGGACTTCGGATTCAAATTAGAGTCCTAATTGGATTAGGACTAAAATTAAATAAGTCCTAATTGGATTAGGATTTCTTAAGTCCTAATTAATTATTAATTTAATGAATCAAGATGACTCCTAATTGGGTTAGGATTGAAGAGTTCAATTGAGTCATGGTTCATTCAAGTTCTAATTGGATTAGGACTTGCATAAAATCCAATTTGGTTCACACTATGATCTAAGCCTAATTGGATTAGGACTAAGACATAAGAGGGACACCTAATCCTCCTTTAACCAAGAAGGAGGGGCGTGCGCCCCTCCTCCTTTTCTTTGTTGGTACGGCAACACAAGAGTGGCCGGGCGCCCCTCTTGGAAAAAGATCAAGGGCTCCTAATTTGTAGGAGCCCTAGATACCTTTAAAAGGAGGCTTGGGCGGCACCTAGGGCAAGCATTGAAGCCCTCCTCCTTGTGGTTGTACTCCCCCTCTTCCTCCCCTTGGTCTTCAGCCGCAAGCAAAAGAAAAGGAAGAAAGGTCTTGGCGGCCTCCTCCCTCTTCCCTTCCTTCATCCAACGCAGGGGAAAGAAAAGGGCTGCAAGGTGCTTTGATTCTTCTTCAAGTTTCATCCTTCTTCTTCCTCTTCCCAAGCACAATCAAGGTTTGATTGAAAGGAAGGTAATCAGCCATCAAAACATATCTCTGTAAGGGAGCTAGCACCCCGGGGAGATTGGAGCGTTTGGATTGGTTCTCTACTTCGTGTGGATACCCGTAGAGGCCGGACGCGTGTGCGGCTTCAAGTGAGCCTTCTTCCAAAATCACGAACTTCAGTTTGCGGTGATCATCTACCCGCACTAGGTGAAGATCTGATCTTCCTAATGTTTTTAAAAGTTTTTAATCCTTATCTGTCTACGAACGGTTTTTGAATAACGTTCATGAGATGAACGATTGATCCCGCGCATGCCACTTCCGCTGCATCTGAAATTTTTTTATTTCTGTGGCATGGGCGGGTTCCCAACAAGGACCTTATTCTCTGAGTAAGGAGAGCCTCCCACCTGCTTACCTAGCCAATTGATCGATTACCACTTATGAAGAGCTCAAAGTTGGAATCACTAAGACTAGATTATCTAATATTAAGTCTAGAGGTCTTCCACCATAGTAGAGCTGCTAAGGTCTTTTCGGCGTTGATTTATCTCGGCTGGATACAGTGGGCACGTTGCATTGGGGGACTGGACCTCTCTTTTGACATGAGATATAGTGGGAGTAAAGATGGGGTTAGGCTCCAATAACTGTTAGGTGAGGACCCAATGATGGCTTATTTCTACGGGATATATGGTGGGTCCGACTTTACCTAGTAACGGGGTCAATAACTGTTAGGTGAGGTCCTTATGACTTCGAGACCAAGTTGGTTACAACTTGCTTGAGAAGCATTGTACAAGAAGTTGTACACTCATCGTTTATATATCACCAATAACTGTTAGGTGAGGTGACATGTAAATTGGTGGAACCGTAGCACCCCACTTGAAATCTAGAGTCGCAGGTTTCCATTTCTCTACCGGAGGAGTGTAAGAGATTCGAGAAAATAGTGGGAGGTATTTATTTTAAATATCCCTAAAACAAATAGAGTTCAAGTACAAAATTCTAACTAGAATTTTTACTCTCTAAGGATTATAAAGTCAGCTTGCAAACTCTTAACTCATATCCTAGAGAACAACTGTTTGATCAAACTCAATTATAAAGACTAGCTCAACAATTTCAAAATAGTTTTGAATTGTGAGAAATTAGGGGATATGCTAGACCATGACATCCCAGTGTTACCGGTCCGTCCGATCACTGATCATCATAAGACGTATGACAAGTGGACGAACGATGAAAATAAAGTTAGGTGCTACATAATAGCATGAGAACATGAAGACTGTCGGGACATATTGAATCACTTGTACGAGTTGTAGGGTGAATAGAGTCGCGCAGCACAGTTTGAAGTGTCCAAAAGGCTCTTCAAGGCTAAGATACGTGAAGGGCAGTCTGTCCATGAACATGGTCTGACCATGATAAAGGACTGGGAGGAGCTTGAGAAGCTCGGCATGACCATGCACAAGGAATTGCAAACGGATTTGATCCCACAATCCCTTCCAGCTTCATATGAACAGTTTATAGTAAACTATCATATGAACAAGACTGTATGCACCAAAACAGAATTGTTAAATAAATTGGTAACTACCTTAGGGACCTTGAAGAGTTCAAGGGGTATAGTTCTCGCTGTCGAGTTGGCTTCTACTTCTAAGAAAGAGTCTACCTAGAAGAAGAAGAAGCTTGCGAAGAAGCAGAAGACCGAGAAAGAGCCAAGTAAGAAAGTTCCAAGAAAAAGGCTGATTGCAAGGGAAAGTGTTTCCATTGCATTATGGACGGACATTGGAAGAGGAACTGTCTTACATACATGAGAAGCATAAAGAGCAAGAAAGGGTGACACACCTTTAGAAGGTATGTCAGATATGCTCAGGATACTTAGGAACTGTTACCTGCTGCTAGCAGAAATTTAATTTCTGTATCTTGTTTAGCACAGAAAGATTTTTATAAGACTGCTGTTCCATTTATTTGAGAGATAAATTAGTTCCACATGGTTTTATGATTGACAGTCTTTATCACTTACATTTTGATGTATCTGTGAAATTATCTGAGTAAATAGTAAGTACCATAGGATCCAAAAAATCTAGAGATGAGATAAATTTAAAGTATTTGTGGCACCTCAGGCTTGGCCATATAGGAGAAGACAGAATAAACAAATTGGAGAAACATGGGCTTCTAGCTCATTGACTTTCGAGTCATATCTGATTTGTGAATCCTGCCTTCAAGAAAAGATGGCCAAATTATCCTTTGTAGGACATGGGGAGAGGTCCACTTAAATACTTACCTTAGTACACACTGACATGTGTGACCCATTCGATGTGCAGGCTAGGGGTCATAATTTTTACTTCATTTACCGATAATTACTCACGGTATGGATATGTGTATGAGACACAAATCTGAAGCTTTTGAAAAATTCAAAGAGTTCAGATATGAAGTAGAAAAACAAACAAAAAAACTCATTAAGGTTCTTCGATCGGATCGAGGAGGTAAGCACCTTAATGGAGAGTTCCGTGATTATCTCAAAGAGAATGATATAGTTTTATAATGGATCCCTCCTAGTACACCTCAGCTCAATGGGATGTTAGAGAGGAGGAATCGAACCTATTGGATATAGTCAGGTCCATGATGAGCTTTACTAATTTACCCTTGTTTCTTTAAAGAGATACCCTATTTTTAGCTATTTACTTATTGAATAGAGTTTTCTCTAAAGTGCATACCTACCATACCATATGAGAGATATGGCATGGTAAGAAGCCGAATCTTGATTATCTTAAGATTTGGGGATGTCCGGCCCAAGTCAAGTGACAATAAGCAGATAAGTTAGAGGATAGGACAATTAGTGCTCGTTTTAATGGATATCTAAGAGTCATTAGGATATAATTTTTTGTCCCATAGGATCACAAAGTGTTTGTGAGCCGACATTCTATCTTCATGAAAAATAGTTTTTTCTTGATAGAGGCAGTGGGAGGAAAACTAAGCTTGAAAAGAAAGTCCCTGAAGAGCAACGAGCTATTGTGCCTACAGAATATATTCATATTGAGCCAGTACATGCAGTACCTCCTCCACCTCATAAATCTAGTATGATCTTCCGTCCTCCTACAAGGTACTTAGGTATGCTTACAGAGGATGTAGAGAAAATATTCCTCATGGGAGATAGGGATTAAGGTACGAATTCCAATACCTACAACGAGGTGATGTTAGACATCGATTCCGAGAGATGGCTGGAAGCAATGAAGTCAAAGATGGACTCCATGCATTCCAACCAAGTCTGGATCTTAGTAGATCCACCAGAAGATATAGTATCTATTGGGTGTAAATGGATCTACAAGAGAAAATTAAGTTCGTATGGCAAGGTAGAGACCTATAAGGCATGGTTAGTGGCGAAAGGTTATAGTCAGTGTGAAAGCATTGACTATCAGGATACCTTTTCACCTGTAGTCATGCTGAAGTCCATTCGAATATTGCTCGCTGTTGCAGCAAATCAGGATATTGTGATGGTGATCACGAGGTCTGTAAACTGCTAATGTCCATCTATGGACTAAAGCAAGCATCTTGGAGTTGGAAAACTCATTTCAACGATGTAATCAAATCGTTTGATTTCATCAAGAACGAAGAGGAACCATGTGTTTATAAAAAAGTTAGTGGGAGGGCTATTGTATTTCTCGTATTGTACGTGGATGATATCCTTCTTGTTGGAAATGATATTCCCATGCTAACTAAGGTCAAGGTATGGTTGTCTAAGAAATTCTCCATAAAAGATCTTAGGAAAGTATTCTATATTTTGGGAATTAAGAACTATTGAGATAGATCTAAGAGAATGCTTGTCCTATCACAGAATATATACATAGAGAAAATGCTAAGAGGTTTGGCATTGAAATCTCTAAAAGGAGATTATTACCTTTTAGGCATGGGATAAATCTCTCCAAGAAGATGTGCGCCAACACATCTGAAGAGATTCAGCGGATGAGCAAGATCCCTTATGCTTCAGCTATAGGAAGCCTCATGTATACCATGCTATGTACACGACTTGATATAGCACATGCTGTGAGTGTCACGAGCATATATCAGTCAAATCCAGGCCACGAGCACTGGATAGCTATGAAGAACAGTCTTACGTACTTGAGAAGAACTGAGGACATGTTCTTGATCTTTAGGAGAAGATCAGAGTTAAAGGTAGAAGGATACATACATATTGATGATAGAAAGTCTACAACAGAATATGTGCAATGGTGGTTTGGTAATTTAGAAGAGTTCTAAACAACTGATCATTACAGATTCTACCTTCGAAACTAAATATATCGCCGCCTCTAAGGGTGCAGTGTAAATCTTCTGGATCAAGAATTTTATTGCAGAATTAGGTGTAATGTCATCAGATGCCATAACACTATACCGTGATAACAATGGCACCATAGCACTTGCTAAGGAGCCAAGGTCTCACCAGAAGTCTAAGCACATAGAGCGGTGGTTTAACCTGATACGCACTACCTCGAAAAAAAATAAGTAAAGGTACAGAGAGTAGACCCCAAAATAAATGTGGTGGACCCATTCACTAAGCAACTAGGTCAGCAGAAAATTTTGAGAGGATGGGGCTTAGATTTATGGCCGATTGGCTTTAGTGCAAATGGGAGATTGTTAGAAGTATGCCCTAGAAGCCAATTTGGCTGATGCATTATTTTGTTCTGGGACATAAATTTATACTTGACCTAATAATGAATTTATTAGGATGGGCTTTCTTTTCATTCATGTTCTTATGTGTCCATGAATCGTCCAAGAAATTAATAAGATTATAACGCATATTCTCAAGAGTTGAGAATTTGAGGCATGTGTCATTGGTGATTAATTCCTGAATTGCTCCTGATCGATGGATCCATCACGAGGGACGGTGATCGATCCGCTGAGATTAGTGCATAGATCACTTAGTCAGATGGATGAGTCTTGAGTCCACAGTGTGGGGACACTGAAGTGATTGTGCAAGTGCTTGTTAGAGAACAAGGGTATTGAGCGTGACCAAAGCAAGTAGTCACTTGGATGTCTATCCACTCGTCAGTGACTTACTTGATGCTGCAGTTGTATGACTGGTCCTTTGACCTGCGATGCCTGGCTATTCACAGTGAGGTTGCTGTAGTTTAACGAGCACAAAAACATGGGCTCCATCCATTTGGGTCCTTGTGGTGCAGATTGGCTGCGGTAGGTTCATTGCAGGAGTAGGGGTGCATCTAGATAGAATCTATCGACCTTGATAGATTAGAAGAGATCCTATGTGATTTATAAGACTGAGTTCGTAAATCCTTGGTGGTGCAAAAATAAAACTGTTCTCCCAAGTGCAGGAGAATTGCACAAGTAGTATAACTCGGAAGTCCGAGGTCGATTCCTCAGGGAACGATCTATAGATTATTAGCATAATTTTTAGATGTAATTTTTAGTTGATCTTCAAAAATTAAAAGCAGAGAATAATAGATAATGAAACAACGTTCAAGAATATAGAGAAGGCTAGGGATCTGGATTCCCCCTTGATAATGTTATTTTCAACAATTAAATTTTTGCGATTCTTGATTAAGGATTAATTAGATAGAATAGTTCTAAGCATGGAATATATACTTTGAAAACATGAATTCAACATTCAAGTATTTATCGTGCCGGTTACGTGTACGATACATCAAAAATCGAAACAACCCATGCATCAATAAATATAAACCGTACAAGATCTATCTAACAAAAAAGTATGCAAGAACCAAGAGCATATAATAGATGTAAATCAAAGAAAATAATCGTTCAGAATTTACTTGAAGAAAGCAAACTATCAAGGGTTCTTCCATCACCCTTGACCAAAGGTGTTAGCCTCCCATTACAAAAACACTAGCCTTTCCCTCTCTAGCCTTTCCCTCTCTTATTCTTTTTTTTTTCTTTTTCTTTTCGGAAACAGGGCATACCCTATTTCCTTCTTCTCTTTTCCCTCAACCGCAACAGCCGGCTACCTGTTCTTCCTCCTGTTTTCTTCTTCAAATCGGAGCCTTCCCCCTCCCCCGAATGCCCTTCTCTCTTAGCCGAGAGGGAGCTTTATAGATAGTATCCGATGCCCCCTGAGCGCACGCGGTGAAGATGGGTGGACGGAGAGGAATCTCGGACATTGATCGCGGCTGGGAGGATGCTGGAGAGGGTGGTTGATCACGGGAGAGGCGATCGCGGGATGAGCGGACGAATCGGGAGCTGGACTTGCATGGGATCGACGCTCGGATCACGGTTGACGCGTTGGGAGAACCTGTGAATGCGGAAGAGGTGTGGCTGAAGAACGGGATGCTGGGAGCTTGATACGGGCGGAAGCGGACGTTGGGATTGTGCACGGGAGCTGGTCACGGAAGGCTGGGAGGCGCTGATCTCGGCTGGAATGGATGGGAACGTGGGAGAAGGCTGACACGGTGGACGGGATGCTGGGAAGTTTCACGGGTTCGGGTGGAAGAAGGAGCTGATCGCGGAAGGAGGAGGCTTTGATCACAGTTGCTGCGACATTGGAGCTGAAACGGGTCCGGAAGCATCAGATGCAGACGTGGATGGTGTTGCGGGCTTTTGGATCCTCCCGGATGATGAAATTAGACCCTTAGTGGATCCATCTTGCGCTGCCTCCGGATGGCTGCCATGTGTCCCTGTGCAAGTATGCTTGACCAGGTTTAATTCTGTTCCAGTGCAATCAGGCTAGAAGTCAACCAAATGCACATTTAAACTCTGATTTACGATAATCTGTGCCAAATAAAATATAAAATTAATGCGGCCCTTTTATCATTATTTGTTAGCAATAATATTAATTTAAGCAACGTGTATAACGCACTTTTGTGCTCTCATCATACCCCCCAACTAGCTTATTGCTAGTCTCTAGTAATTAACGAGCAAACAATAATGAGAGCACAAAAGGTGTGGTCTAATCTATGACTTTTTATTGAAGCTAAAAACACAAAACTAAGATACGTACCCACTTTCGTAGGACATCACGATTGCACTTAGCTCGTGCAACAAGCTGTTAAACCCCTAGGTTACCCTAGCGGACGAATGTTGTCTCGTGAGGGTTTGTAGAGATGTTACCCACAAACATCATGAATGATATGACATGAGGTCCTAAATTTTAAGCTAATACTCATGTAACTAATATATATTTTTAAGCATGGCAACTATCAAAACAAGAAAAATATGAAAGTGTAGTGTGCATAAAAGAGTATGACTTTCTTAGAGCACTAATACCTCTACCACAACATAGCACTGCTTGAATTTTTAGGTGCACTACTCAAGTTCGCAAGTGTTTACTACAGTTTATTAGAGCCTGATCCATCAAATTTTCGGAATATCTCATGTTGTCTAAAATTGTCAAGAATGGTTCGCATAAAAAGAAGGAGCTATCAATCCTAACCAAATATCCAAAGTACACAAAGGTCCAATACAATGGAGTCAAACCAGCCATTACCACATGTCACTGGGTTCAGCCCGACCAACCCTATTCATGCTCTCTTTTTTTTTTTTTTACCAATGGTGATTACAATAGTCCAACCCCCTTAGGCTCTAGCAAGGTCCATGTAGCGAGTTTTCGGCCAATGACTCCTGATCTAGTTAGCTCAAGGCATTAGGTGAAACACCCCTCGGGTTTAATTACTCGAACCAGACTACGCCACGAGGTTAGACTTGTCATCTCCTCATTTATTTATTTATTTATTTTAATTTTTTTTTTTTAAGATAGGAAAGGTAAACTGAACCATATAATGTGACTGCAACGTGACTATAGGTCAACCAAGGTCGGAACATAAGGCACTTAGATGATCTAGCCGGGGTATTCAATCTCTATCTTTATGTGAAAACCAAATCAAGAACCTTATAGTACGGACAAGGATACTCGTACTTCTTTTACAGATATGGCTTAATAAAAATGCATTAAACAAATGTGAACTCCTAAGGCCTTCCTATAATCATTAAATACATGTGCGGGGATCTAATAATAGATCTCTGATCAGTCATAGTACGCATGTATTCCTTGCCTTAATAGTTACACAAACTCAATAAAAATACATGTGCATTTGCTTAGAAAAGAATGCAATTTTTTTTTTTTTTCAAAATACTTCCCTCCCCCAACTTAAACATTGCATTGTCCTCAATGTAATAGATACAAGAAAGCTATAATGAAAGACAGTAGAGAAAATAATATTGAAGAGAAGAAGAATACCTTGAGCTGTTGATATCCAGAAAATAAAACCTACAAAACTAGAAAAATAATCCTAACTAACATACACATACCTTTGCCTTCATGCTCAGTCATAAGAAGGCTCCCCCAAGGAAAAGGAGTCCTCTTCATCTGCAAAATTCTCAATAAAAGGTTTTAACCTATGTCCATTTACCTTAAAAATTCTACCATCCCATGGATTCTCAATCTCAACCGCCCCATGTGGAAAAACAGTTTTTATAATGTAAGGACCTGTCCATCTCGATCGCAACTTACCAGAAAATAGATGTAAGCGGGAATCATATAAAAGAACTTTTTGCAAAGGTTCAAAAGATTTTTTTTAAAATTGATTTATCATGTAAGATCTTCATTCTTTCTTTGCAAATTTTAGCATTGTCATAAGCATCTCTGCGAATCTCATTAAGCTCGTTTAATTGCAATTTTCTAGCTAGACCGGCATCTTGTAAATCAAAATTCAATTTTCTAATTGCCCAATACGATTTATGTTCTATTTCTACAGGCAGATGACACGCTTTTCCATAGACTAGCCGGTAGGGAGACATGCCAAGAATGGTTTTGTATGCAGTACGATAGGCCCATAATGCATCTGATAGTTTCGAGGACCAATCTTTTCGTGATGGGTTCACAGTTTTCTCTAAAATACGCTTGATCTCCCTATTGGCTAATTCTACTTGGTCACTAGTTTGCGGGTGATATGGGGTAGCAACTTTGTGGGTGACACCATACTTTTTTAATAATGTCTCAAAAGGCTTATTACAAAAGTGTTTTCCACCATCACTAATTATGACCTTAGGCATCCCAAATCGTGAAAAAATATTTTCTTTTAAAAACTTTAGGACGGGTTTGTGATCATTGGTCTTACAAGCGACAGCTTTTACCCATTTGGATACATATTCGACCCCAACTAAAATGTACTCATATCCAAAAGACGGTGGAAATGGGCCCATAAAATCGATGCCCCATATATCAAAAATTTCAATAGCAGTAATGGGCTGAAGAGGCATCATTTGCCTACGAGTTAGACTCCCAACACGTTGACATGGATCACATGTCCTGCAGAACTCGTGGGTATCTTTGAACATAGTGGGCCAATAGAAACCACATTGCAAAACTTTTGCAACAGTTTTCTTAGAGGCAAAGTGTCCACCGCAAGCATCAGTGTGGCAGAAAGAAAGTACACTTTGTATATCATGATCCGGTATACATCGTCTAAAAATTTGGTCATTGCAATATTTAAATAAATAGGGTTCGTCATAGTAATAATTCCTCACTTCGCGCAAAAAAAATTTTCTATCTATCGACCCCCAATGCTCCGAAATCCGGCTTGTAACAAGAAAATTTACAATATCTGCATACCATGGTATACTAGAAAGTGCAAACAACTGCTCTTCAGGGAATGAGTCCTTGATGGGAAACTGTGGCACTGAATCATGAAAAACTAGCCGTGATAAATAGTCAGCAACCACATTCTCTACTCCCTTTTTATCTTTAATAGTGATGTCAAATTCTTGGAGTAGAAGTATCCATCGTATTAAGCGTGGTTTGGCCTCTTTCTTGTCCAGCAAATATTTTAACGCTGCATGGTCTGTGAAGATAACAATAGGAGCACCAAGGATATAAGAGCAAAATTTATCTAAGGCAAATACTACTGCAAGCAATTCCTTCTCGGTGGTGGTGTAATTCATTTGAGCATCGTTTAAGGTTTTGCTTGCATAGTAAATGACATATGAATTATTATCCTTGCGTTGTCCTAGGACAGCTCCTATCGCATAGTCGCTAGCGTCGCACATAATCTCAAAAGGTAATGACCAATCAGGTGGTCGCACAATGGGTGCAGTGCTAAGCATAGACTTCAACTTTTTGAATGCCTCCTGACAGGTTTCAGTCCAATTGAATGGTGTATCAAGGGATAGGAGATTACATAATGGTCGAGATATGACACTAAAGTCCTTGATGAACCTCCTATAAAATCCGGCGTGACCCAAAAATGATCTAACATCTCTAACCGTCTTGGGTGCAGGTAGCTTAGCAATTAAATCAGTCTTAGCTCTATCTACTTCCATGCCCTTCGATGAAACAATATGTCCTAAGACAATTCCCTTTGGCACCATGAAGTGGCATTTCTTCCAATTCAGTATCAAATTCTTTTCCATACATCGAGCTAAGATAGCTTGTAAATGTGACAGGCAATCATCAAATGTATCGCCAAAAATGGAGAAGTCGTCCATGAATACTTCCAAAAATTTATCGTTCATATCTTCAAAGATGCTGAGCATGCATCTTTGGAATGTTGCAGGTGCATTACACAACCCGAATGGCATTCGTCGGAAAGCAAATGTGCCAAAAGGGCAAGTGAAGGTAGTCTTCTCTTGATCTTCCGGTGAAATTTTAATTTGATAATATCCCGAATAGCCATCGAGAAAACAATAGAAATCATGCCCTGCAACCCTCTCCAATACTTGGTCTAGGAAGGGTAGAGGAAAGTGATCCTTTCGTATGACCAAATTCAGCTTTCGGTAGTCAACACACATGCGCCAACTCGTCGGGACACGAGTTGGAACTAGTTCACCTTGTTCATTTTCTACTACCGTCAAACCCGATTTCTTAGGAACGACTTGAGTAGGGCTTACCCACTTGCTGTCGGAAATTGGATAAATAATACCCATGTCAAGCAACTTGAGGACTTCTGCCTTAACCACATCTCTCATTGTAGGATTTAACCTTCGTTGCATTTGCCTTGTGGTTTTGGCATTGTCCTCCAAATATATCCGGTGCGTGCATATTAAGGGGCTAATTCCCTTCAAATCGGCAATAGACCACCCTAAGGCTCCTTTATGATTCTTTAAAACATCAATTAATTTTCTTTCTTGGGTATGATCAAGTCCAGATGAGATGATTACAGGAAAAGCATCTTCGGGTCCAAGAAAAGCATACTTAAGTTCCTTTGGTAAGGGTTTCAATTCGAGCTTGGGTGCTTGCTCATGGGATGGTACTATTTTCACCTCTCGAGGCGACAATCTCTCAAATTCTCCTACTTTTGGTCTCCACCCATTGACCATCTTGATATCCAGATTATCCACAATAGGTGTGACTGACAAATCATCATCATTGGTTCCATTAGGACACCAATCAATTAAGCTATCATTGAATGGGTCGTTAATTGCTTTAGCTAACAAATAATCTTCTGCGATGGTTTCAACCCAATCAACCTCCTTACTCTCTTCGGGATCATTGGGTTGTTTGCACACATTAAAAATGTTCAATTCTAAGGTCATGTTACCAAAAGAAAGCTTCATGACGCCATTCCTACAATTTATCAATGCATTAGAAGTTGCAAGAAATGGACGTCCTAAAATGACCGAAATCTGAAACTGTGAGTTCGAAGCCGGATGTGTGTCCAATACAATAAAATCAACAGGAAAGTAGAACTTGTCTACTTGGACTAATACATCCTCGATAATCCCCCTTGGAATTTTAACTGACCTGTCAGCTAATTGCAAAGTGATGGAGGTTGGCTTCAACTCACCTAAACCAAGTTGCTCATATACAGAATATGGCAACAAATTCACACTCGCCCCTAAATCTAACAATGCTCGCTCTATCCTAAAGTTGCCTATGATGCATGAGATGGTTGGGCAACCTGGATCTTTATATTTAAGGAGAATGTTGTGCTGCAAAATAGCACTCACATTTTCAGTTAAAAATGCCTTCTTCTTAACATTTAATCGGCGCTTAACAGTACACAAGTCCTTCAAAAATTTGGCATATGAGGGTACTTGTTTGATTGCATCAAGAAGAGGTATGTTGATCTTTACTTGTTTAAAAAGCTCAAGAATTTCAGAATTAGGTTCGAGCTTTTGCAACGGCTTTAACCGTTGTGGAAAAGGTGGAGGAAAAGGACATTCAACTTTCTCGGTAGAAGTTGGGACCTCAACTTCTTCTTTGTCCCTTTCATCAGCTTTGGGAGCATCAGAATTAGAAGTGACCTGCGGTCTCAATGGGATGGTCTGATTAATGACTTTTCCGTTACGCAAAGTCATGATGCTCTTTGCATGTTCTGTATGCGAACTAGAAGGAGCCGTATTATTACTACCGTGCACTTGTGGATTAGGTTGGAGTTGAGCTGGAAGCTTACCCTTCTCTTGGGTACTTAGGACGGTAGTCAACATCGACAATTGGTTCCTTATATCTTCAAAATTTCGAGTATTTTGAGCATTGATATTAGCTTGACCTTGTAGAAAAGTTTGTATAGATTGCAAGGTATCCTCAATATTTGACTTCTGAGAGGGTGGTGATGCAAAAGTAGGATGTGCAGGTGGAGGAGCTGAATGGTGTGACTGTTGAGGATGATCATTTCTCCACCTAAAATTTGGATGATTCTTCCAACCAGGGTTATAGGTATTCGAGTATGGATCGTTATAAGGCTTTTGGTAGGAGTTCATAGCATTTGCTTGATCGTGTAAGACTTCTTTGAATGCCGGTATGGTGGGACAATCTGTAGTAGTATGACCCGACATATCGCAGATACCACAACACTCGTTTCTAAGCTCTATAGTCTTGACAGGCTCAACCTTTCTAAGCTCAATTTCTTCTACCTTCCTAGTGAGGGCTGCCATTTTAGCATGAAGATCATCCTCAGTTCTGAGGTTGTAAAGGCCTCCCTGTACAGAGCTAGTAGGCTTAGGCAAAGACTTGTTATTTCTATCCCCGTTATCCCAAAGTTGGGCAGTCTCCGCAAGAGAATCCAAATATTCCCACGCTTCATCAGGGTGTTTTTCTAAAAATCTACCATTGCACATGGTCTCTACAAACTGTTTCAACTGTGGAGATAAACCTTCATAAAAGAAGCTAATGGTTCTCCAGGTTTCGAACCCGTGATGAGGGCATGAGAGAAGAAGGTCTTTAAATCTTTCCCAACATTCATAAAATGTTTCATTATCTTTTTGTTGGAAATTGCTAATATGTCTTTTTAAAAAGTTGGTCCTTTGTGTGGGAAAGAACTTCTTCAAAAATTCTCTCTGCATATCTTGCCAATTTCTTATTGATCTAGGTCGCAAAGAGTTTAGCCATGTTTTGGCCTTATCCTTTAGAGAGAAAGGAAACAATGTCAATTTGAGGACATCCTCGGTGACATTTGGCACTCTAAATGTAATGCTCAATTCTTCAAAATCCTTTAAATGAAGATACGGACTTTCGGACTCTAACCCATGAAACTTGGGCAGCAATTGGATTACCCCTGGTTTTATGTCAAAATGTCCTACATTATCAGGAAAAATTATGCATGAAGGCTGACTAGTCCTAGCCGGTTGTAGGTATTGTCTTAGAGTCTTAACATGGGGTTCTCGTTCTCGATTGTGGTGACTCCCCGCATCTTCATTTAAATCAGCCATCTCACAAGGTGTGAGATACTGCGAAGGAATTTCAGGGGTATGTCCTAAGGGATGATCTAAAGTTGTACGACTTAATCGACCAGTGTCGTCCCTATTCCACTTTAGCATGCAAAATATTTCCCTCTCTTTTTTTCTTTTTTTTTAATTATAAGTACCAACTAAAGATAACCTAAAACGACACCCTAAAACAAAAATCTATTCACAATCAAACATGCAACAAAACATTACACCTCAATTTCTAATATTTTTCTTAAATTTCTAGACAGCTCCTAACTGGTTTGAAGAGGGCACCTAAGCCTCCAATCCGGTCTAATGAACCGAGTTGACCAGATAAGCTCCCAGATAAGTGGAGGGGTCACGATGCGTTCGCAAAGGTCCCACTTAAAACCCACTTGCCTCGAACAGATGAACTGTCTCCCTTATAGGGACAAAGCTTGCCTAGACATCAACTAAGCCACAGAGCGAAATTGGTGCAACTTTCGGTGGTCTTCGTCCTATTGAGCTCGAATGTCCTTAGGGGCCAACGTCTAGTTGATTTTAGTTAAGCTTAGGATATTTATGCACTGGGGTGATTTTTGGGCTAAGGACGAGTGATGAAATCCCGACCTTATCTTTTTATATGGGTTCAGCCCTTAGAATATTTTATGCTGATGCCTTATACTATATGCAACAATCAAGAGATTTTTTTTTTAATGTTTTATAACATGACATTAAATTTCATTGAATAGGTGATCAAGCAAATTATTTATTTATTTTTTTTTTAAATTTTATGAGTTGAAGTCTGAAATTTGAAATTTGAATTTTGAAATTTAAAATTTTTATACTTTTAGGTTTTCCCTCTTTTTTTTATTTTTGAATAATCACCCTTGATCTTTTCTTAAGGTTTTTTTTTCTTAAATTTTTAATTAGCAACAAGGGTTAATGAGATATGATAACAATAAAATTCTGATTCTAAAAAAAAAAAAATTAAATACAGAAAATTTAAAATAGAAAGCAGCAAGGTTTCATATTAATCTGATGGTCTTAAAAATGTCAGAATGTCAATCAGACCGTTCAGATTATCGAACGATGTGTCTTACACTAGCTGACCAAATGTGAGTCCAATCAGATGGCTAATTTCTATGATATCAGAGTTTGATGTAGACTATGTAGGGAATGAAAATAGTAGTAAAGATTCAATTTTTTTTTCCAAAAGAAAAAGACTAACTACTAAGGTAAAAATTAAATCTAAAATTATACTAATAACTCAGCCATTTTTCGGCAACGGCGCCAAAACTTGGTGCAAAAATAAAACTGTTCTCCCAAGTGCAGGAGAATTGCACAAGTAGTATAACTCGGAAGTCCGAGGTCGATTCCTCAGGGAACGATCTATATATTATTAGCATAATTTTTAGATGTAATTTTTAGTTGATCTTCAAAAATTAAAAGCAGAGAATAATAGATAATGAAACAACGTTCAAGAATATAGAGAAGGCTAGGGATCTAGATTCTCCCTTGATAATGTTATTTTCAACAATTAAATTTTTGCGATTCTTGATTAAGGATTAATTAGATAGAATAGTTCTAAGCATGGAATATATACTTTGAAAACATGAACTCAACATTCAAGTATTTATCGTGCCGGTTACGTCTACGATAAATCAAAAATCGAAACAACCCATGCATCAATAAATATATACCGTACAAGATCTATCTAACAAAAAGTATGCAAGAACCAAGAGCATATAATAGATGTAAATCAAAGAAAATAATCGTTCAGAATTTACTTGAAGAAAGCAAACTATCAAGGGTTCTTCCATCACCCTTGACCAAAGGTGTTAGCCTCCCATTACAAAAACACTAGCCTTCCCTCTCTTATTCTTTTTTTTTTTTCTTTTTCTTTTCGGAAACAGGGCATACCCTGTTTCCTTCTTCTCTTTTCCCTCAACCGCAACAGCCGGCTACCTGTTCTTCCTCCTGTTTTCTTCTTCAAATCGGAGTCTTCCCCTCCCCCGAATGCCCTTCTCTCTTAGCCGAGAGGGAGCTTTATAGATAGTATCCGATCCCCCCTGAGCGCATGCGGTGAAGATGGGCGGACGGAGAGGAATCTCGGACGTTGATCGCGGCTGGGAGGATGCTGGAGAGGGTGGTTGATCACGGGAGAGGCGATCGCGGGATGAGCGGACGAATCGGGAGCTGGACTTGCGTGGGATCGACACTCGGATCATGGTTGACGCGTTGGGAGAACCTGTGAATGCGGAAGAGGTGTGGCTGAAGAACGGGATGCTGGGAGCTTGATACGGGCGGAAGCGGACGTTGGGATTGTGCACGGGAGCTGGTCACGGAAGGCTGGGAGGCGCTGATCTCGGCTGGAATGGATGGGAATGTGGGAGAAGGCTGACACGGTGGACGGGATGCTGGGAAGTTTCACGGGTTCGGGTGGAAGAAGGAGCTGATCGCGGAAGGAGGAGGCTTTGATCACAGTTGCTGCGACGTTGGAGCTGAAACGGGTCCGGAAGCATCAGATGCAGACGTGGATGGTGTTGCAGGCTTTTGGATCCTCCCGGATGATGAAATTAGACCCTTAGTGGATCCATCTTGCGCTGCCTCCGGATGGCTGCCATGTGTCCCTGTGCAAATGTGCTTGACCAGGTTTAATTCTGTTCCAGTGCAATCAGGCTAGAAGTCAACCAAATGCACATTTAAACTCTGATTTACGATAATCTGTGCCAAATAAAATATAAAATTAATGCGGCCCTTTTATCATTATTTGTTAGCAATAATATTAATTTAAGCAACGTGTATAACGCACTTTTGTGCTCTCATCACTTGGCCAAGGTAGTTTTTGGAAAAAAGAGTTTTTCAATCTCAAACTGGAGTCGAATAAATTTTACATATGATAGATGATGGGGTTTGACGAGTTATCCATGACCTCCATCCTGTCGGGATTCACGATAGAGGGACTGTATCATACGCTAACTGCACCTAGAGGTTCATCTATTTCCATTCTGCTGGGTTGCCACTACATGCTGCTGGGGTGTCACTGGTGGATTGTGAGATGACGTGCTTGCAAAATTGCTTTCGCGAAACTAATCTCCCAAGTATAGGAGAATCGCACAAGTAGTAAATTCTCGAAAGTCCGAGGTCGAATCCTCAGGGAACGAAATATATATGAGATTATTTAGTATAATTTTAGATTAATTAATTCAATAAATTTGTGGATTAAGATGATGTTTTGCAAATAAAAAATAAATCAGTAAATAGAGAATCGAAGTTTGGATAGATTAAGATGGTGTAGGATCTAGAATCCCCATTGACAATAGTATATTCAAGATATAAACTCTACGGTTTCAGATTTAAAAGTTCAAATGTAGGATAGATCTAATCATGGAATATATTGTTTGAACACACGAACTCAATTTCTAAGCATTTGTCGTGCCGGTTATGTCTACGACAAATCAAATAATAAAGTAATCCATGCATCAATAGATATAAACCATTAAAATACTATCTACAACATAGGCAAGCAAGAAACCAAAACATATCAAAAGATCTAAATTGAATAGAACAATAGTTTAGAGTTTACTTCAAGAAAGAAACAAGTCAAGGGTTCTCCCATCACCCTTCACCTAAGGGATTAGCCGGCCATCAACATAAAAGAAAACTCCCCTGTTCCTCTTCCTTCCTTTTTTTCTTTTTATTTTCGGAAACAGGGCATCCCCTGTTTCCTTTTCTTTTTTTTTCTTTTCAAATGGCCCCTACTCTCCTCTGTTTTCTCGAATATATATCCCTTTCAACCCATCCCAGCCAAGAGGTATATCAATTCCCCCTTTCCTCGCACGCGGTTGAGATGGCCGGATGAGATGAATCCACGGGAGACGAGTATGGACATGGACGACTGGAGTTGCTCGCGAACGGAAGGATGAATGTGTGGATCTGGAAGAATCGGATGCGGAGGAGCTGAGCAGCAGATCCTTGGACACGCGATGGGATTCTGATTGCTGTGAATCTAGAAGAGGTTGACGGCTGTTGATCACGGATGCTGGAATCACGGATCGGAAGCTGGATCTTTGCTGGGATGAGGTGCGGACGAGGCATGCGCTCGTGAGGAACTCGGACGTGGACGGCTGGGTAGCGAACGGATGGAGCTTGAGATGGAGCTGGGATGCGGATGTTGAGATCACGGACGTGGGAGATGAAATCGTTGGGGAATCCAACGCTGAAGAGGTAGATGGATCGGAAGGGAGGAGCGTGTGTTGGAGTGATTGATCATAACCCTATTTGATTTTGATGAGCTCAAAAGCATCTGAGTATATCTCTTGTTTACTAATGAATTCAATTGAGTGTTTCAGTGAAAATCTTGTCTAAAGTGTTTCTAGACTTGGTTCATAATATTTTGGATAAGTTAAGAAGTCAGTTTGAACCAAAGTCTGACACTCGAGTCGACTCCAGAGTATTACGAGTCGACTCCAAGCGTATCAGAATCACTGGCACGGGCTCGAGTCGACTCCGGATCATTACGAGTCGACTTCCGACTGAGAACAGACAGACGAAGCAGAAAGCATCAACTCAAAACCTGTCAGCGAGTCGACTCCTGAAGTGCGCGAGTCGACTCCGATGTTTACCGAGTCGACTCCGGAGTAGTATGAGTCGACTCCAAGGAGTTACAGACAGAAAAGTCAGAGAGCGAATTTCGACCCTGAGATTCGAGTCGACTCCTATGGAACGCGAGTCGACTCCGATGGTTGGTAGGTCGACTCCAAAGAAAGCGAGAGTCGACTCTCAGTGGTTCACAAGGCAAAAGTCAGAGAGCAGTTTTCGGACTCTGAGATTCGAGTCGATTTCCCGCAATGCGCGAGTCGACTCCGAGACAGCGCGACCCCAAAAGACAGAAGACCGAATTATTGTCTCTGAGAGCCGAGTCGACTCCCAGACAGCTCGAGTCGACCCAAGGCAGCGCTACACCAAAAAGGCAGACGACCATGTTTCGGAAACTGAGAGCCGAGTCGACTCCAGAACAGTCCGAGTCGACTCCCAAGACTGGACGAGCCCAAAAGACAGAAGATCGGGAGTTCGGGCTCTGAGCGCCGAGTCGACTCCCAGGATTGTCGAGTCGACTCGAGTGGGCTAGGTTGAAAATTGGCTCCGTGGACTTCATGGGATGAGCCGACTCCGAAAAATTGCCAAGTCAGCTCCAGAAGTTGGCGAGTCGACTCCGGGTCAAGTCGAGTCGACTCCCAGTCGAAGAGGCCACTTTAATTCAAATCCGGAACAGTTGCCGAGTCGACTCCAGAAAAGCATGTGTCGACTCCCGCTACAGCCGAGTCGACTCCTGATCGCCGCGAGTCGACTCCGACCCCCAACGGACATATTGTCAGCTTGTGCAGAGTGTGCCAGAAACGGGCAGAAAAAAGTGTCTAACGGCTAGTTTCCGTGGGGGATGGCTTAAATAGCCACAGAGGACTGTAGCAAGGCAGAGAAGCACCATTCCATTCAAAGAAATCAAGCATTCATTCTCTGCATACTTGTCTTCAACGAAAAGAAGGAAGAGCGCCATTTAACTCCATCCAACTTCCTCTTTCCAGCATTTTAAAGAAGCCTCCTCCTGCATTCAAGTCGACCAGACATTTCCAGAGGAGACTCAAAGTTCAAGAAAGCCCTACTCTACTCCAACTCAAAAGTGTTTGAGGGCTCTTAACTTCTCTCTAGTTTATATTGTAGCAAAATCTGCTTTTTAAGAAGCTCAGTTTTTCTGTTTGTTTCTTATTCTTTCCATATTGTCTTTTGCTTGGTTCAATCGGGGGATTGAATCAAGGGTGTAGAGGTTGGTTGGTGAGCCGAGTGTAAAAACCAACGTGTAAGGGTTCGATTGTGATCCCGGAAAAACAATCGGGTGGTTCTAGTCGGTGAGCCAGGAAAAACCGACCGAGTTCGTTGTGAGCTCGTAAAACAACAAGTTTGGTTGTGAGCTTGTAAAACAACCGGCTGTAATCCAAGGAGTTATAGTGAATTTCCAAGTGAGACTTGAGGAGTGGACGTAGGAGCAAGGGTTAGCTCCGAACCACTATAAAAGCCTTGTGTTTGTGATTGTTTGTCTCTTTCTTTTACTCTCATTTCATTCACAGCACATAGCAATTAATTAACCATCTTGGTAAAGCATTAATTAGTCATCCACAACGTTTTAATTGCAAAATTATTTTAAAACCCAATTCACCCCCCCTCTTGGGTTGTCTATCTGGGCAACAAGTGGTATCAGAGCCTAAACTCTTCTACCCTAAGAGTCAAGATCAAATGACAACCCCATTTGGATCTTCCCACATCGAGGGTCAGTCCACCCAAAGACCCCCATTCTTTAATGGATCCGATTACTCATATGGGAAGGCTAGGATGAGGATATTTATCCAAGCCCAAGATTATGAGATGTGGACCATCATAGTGAATGGACCATACATCCCATCCATCTATGTAGAGAGTGTCAATGTACCCAAACTAGAAAAGGATTGGGATGACCATGACTTTAGGAAAGCACAACTCAATGCCAAAGCAATGAATGTGCTTTACTGTGCATTAGATAGGAATGAATTCAATAGGGTCTCTACTTGCAATTCTGCAAAAGAGATTTGGGATAGACTTGAAGTGACCCATGAGGGCACGAATCAAGTCAAAGAATCCAAAATAAATATATTGGTTCATAAGTATGAACTATTTAAAATGGATCCTAATGAAACAATCACTTGCATGTTCACTAGATTCACTGACATTGTCAATGGCCTAAAAAGCCTTGGCAAAAACTATACTAACAGTGATCTTGTCAGGAAAATTCTTCGCTGCTTACCAAGGTCATGGGAAACCAAGGTGACGGCAATCCAAGAAGCCAAGGACTTGAACAAGCTACCACTTGAGGAGCTTCTTGGATCCCTAATGACGCACGAGCTGACAATGAAGCAGCATAGCGAAGAAGAGTCCTCCCATAAGAAAAAGGTAATAGCTCTTAAATCTACATCATCATCCTCATCGGATGAGGAACAAGTAGAAAAGGCCAACTTCTGCTTCATGGCTAATGAAAATGAGGTAACATCCGCACCACATTTAGATTTTACTTTCGATGAACTGTATGATGCTTTCAATGAATTAATGGATGAATACAAAATGATAAACGTTAAAAACAAAGAACTAAAAGTAACTAACCAAACTCATCTCCGTAAGTATGATTCATTAGTTAAGGATAAAGATGTTCTTATCAAAGAAAATGCAGAACTTAAAACAAGCAACCAAATCTTGATACAAAAGAATAATACCTTAACTAAAGAAAATGAAAGGCTGAACAAAGAAACATTAGAACCCAAAAACTTATAAACATATAAATGAGAGTATCACAAAAGAACTAAATGATCTAAAAGCAGAAAAAATCAACCACTAACTAAAGAACTTGAGAAATACAAACCCTGGTTGAAAAATTTACATTAGTTCTGAAAAAAATTAAATCATGATACTTAATAGTCAACGAGCTGTATTCAAAAGAGCGGGTCTAGGATACAAACCTAAAACAACAAAAACTTCTTAGTAACTTCTTTGTTTAAAGCTAGGAGAAAAGTAAATTAAGAAAATAACCTGCTTTTGTTGTGGAACTATAGGACATAAAGCAAATGTATGTGTAATAGGAAAGGGAAAAACTAAAAGAAAAATCAAAAGGGATATGGGTTCCAAAAGGAACCAACATGACTAACCATGAAGGACCCAAGAAAACTTGGTACCTAAAATTATATGATCTGCTTGTGTAGGAGTGTCTTGCAGCCAAGGTCAACAAAAACTGCTGGTACTTGGATAGTGGCTGTTCAAGACACATGACGGGTGACAAGGATCAATTTTTCACCCTTGAAGCTAAGAAGGGAGGTGCTGTTGACTTTTGGAGACAACAACCAAGGTCACATCATTGGTATGGTAAAGTTCAAATACCCCTTCTACTTTTATTGATAATGTTAGATATGTTGACGGTCTTAAGCATAATTTATTAAGCATTAGTCAATTATGTGATAAAGGTTTGATGTTATGTTTAAACCATCACTATGCATCTAACAAACCCAAATGACAATAGTTAGTTTTTAAAGGAATAAGACGTGGAAATGTGTATGTTGTAGACCTTGAGGATCTTGCCAAACACAACCCATGCTTAGTTGTTAATGAAACTAAGGACAATGATGCTAGTTGGTTATGGCACCGTAAGTTAGGTCATGCAAGCATGACACAATATCTAAAACTAGTTAAAAAGAGAATTCGTGATAGGTTTTGCCAAAATTAAAGTTTGAAAAGAATAAAATATGTGAAGCATGTCAATTTGGCAAACAATCAAAGAACTCCTTAAATCTATAAAATTGCTGTCTCAACCTCTAGACCTCTAGAACCTACTACACATGGACCTATTCGGACCAACTAGAACCACAAGCCTAGGTGGAAATAAATATGGTCTAGTTATTGTAGATGATTATTCTAGGATACACATGGGTCATGTTCTTAGCTCATAAGATCAAGCATTTTCAGTTTTCAAGAAATTCATAAAAGAAGTAACCAATGCTAGAGATACTCATAATAGCTATTAGAGTGACCATGGTACCGAATTCGAAAATCATTTATTTGATGAGTTTTGTAGTAAAAAGGATAACACCACAATTTTCTGCACCTAGGACACCACAACAAAATGGAGTTGTGGAGAGGAAAAATAGAACTCTAGAGAAATGGCGTAGAACTATGTTATGTGAAAGTAACCTCCTAAGTACTTTTGGGGAAAGCCATTAATACTTCTTGTCATATATTAAATAGAGTTTTATTGAGACCCATTATAAAGAAAACACCTTATGAACTTTGGAAAAAACAGAAAACCAAAGGTAAACTATTTTCATGTTTTTGGATGTAGGTGTTTTGTTCATAATAATGGAAAGATAATCTAGGAAAATTTGATTCTAAATCTGATGAGGCATATTCTTAGGGTACTCTACAACTAGTAAAGCCTATAGAGTCTTTAATAAAAGAACTAGTTATAGAAGAATCCTATACATGTTGTGTTTGATGATTCTAGTGATATCTCTTCTAGTAAGAGAGTTAATTTGATGATGATGTGAAATTCTTGAAGAAAAGATAGAGAATGCATTACAAGATAAATCAAAAATTATTGAAGATGCATCATCAAGCCAAGAGGCTATTGTGGATCATGGGCTAACTAAAGCTTGGAGGATGCTCACGGGCATCCTAAGGAACTTAATTCTAGATGATCCATCTCAACCTATTAGGACTAGAGCATCCCTTAGAACTTAAAAATCATCTAGCTTTGTTTCACATTTTGAGCCCAAACCATAGAAGAAGCTGAAAAAGATGTAAATTGGATAAATGCAATGCAAGAAGAATTAAACCAATTTACTAGAAACAAAGTATGGAATCTAGTAGAGAGACCTTCTGAATATCCAATTATAGGGTACAAATGGATTTATAAAAATAAACTTGATGAAAATGGAATTGTTATAAGGAATAAGGCTAGACTAGTAGCAAAGGGTTATAATCAAGAAGAAGGTATAGATTTTGATGAAACCTTTGCTCCTGTAGCTAGACTTGAGGCCATTAGATTATTATTATTAGCGTATGCATGCTCTAAAGACTTCAAACTATTTCAAATGGATGTAAAAAGTGCATTTTTAAATGGGTATATTAATGAGGAGGTATATGTAGAACAACCTCCTGGTTTTGAAAATCATCAATACCCTAATCATGTATATAAACTGAACAAAGCACTTTATGGTTTAAAACAAGCACCTAGAGCATGGTATGAGCTTAGCAAATTCCTATTAGAACATGAGTTCTCTAGGGGTAATGTAGATACAAACACTATTTCTGAAAAAGCAAAACAAAGATATGTTATTAGTACAGATTTATGTTGATGATATATTTTCGGTGCTACTAACAATCGCTCTGCGAAGAATTTGCTGATTTGATGCAGAGTGAATTTGAGATGAGCATGATGGAGAGCTGAACTACTTCCTCGGGCTTCAAATCAAACAGTCTGAAGGAGGCATCTTCATCAATCAAGCCAAATATATCAAGAGATGCTCAAGAAGTTTGATATGGAGGGAAACAAGTCAATCAGCACCCCCATGAGCTCATCATGCAAATTAGACCAAGATGAATCAGGTAAATCTGTAGATCAGAACTATATAAGATGTATAGACTGATATAGAGTCCTATGATGTTATTGTATCTTACTGTAAGTAGACCTGATATCATGTTCAGTGTTTGCATGTGTGCTAGATATCAGTCTAATCCTAAGGAATCACATCTAATTGCAGTTAAGAGAATCTTTAAATACCTAATAGGAACTAAGAATATAGGTTTATGGTATTCTAAAGAATCTAGCCTAAAATTAATAGGATACACAGATTCAGACTTGCTGGATGTAAACTTGATTAAAAAAGTACCAGCGGGTCTTGTCAATTTCTAGGAGAAAACTTAATCTCATGGTTTAGCAAGAAACAAAACTCGGTTGCATTATCTACTGCTGAAGCTGAATATGTTGCAGCCGGGAGTTGTTGTGCTCAAATCTTATGGATCAAACAACAATTAGAAGATTATGGCATTAAACAAGAAAAATACCCATTAATTGTGATAATACAAGTGCCATTAATCTAACTAAGAATCCAATTCAGCATTCAAGAACTAAACATATTGAGATAAGACATCACTTCATAAGAGATCATGTACTGAATGGTGATGTGACACTACAATTTGTTTGTACTGATGATCAATTAGCTGACATTTTTACAAAATCCCTAAGTGAAGAGAGATTTAGTGTGCTTAGGAGGGATTAGGAGTGATTGATCCATGCTAGTGTTTTCCACTAGTTCATTGATTTTGATGATTAGATTGTGGTTAATTTAGAGTTTCTTTACAATGATCATCAAATCAGATCATAACTTTGTGATTTTCCCTCATTCGGCACGAACATAGCATGATTTTTAGGTGCGTGCCAAGTTCGAGACGACTCGAGTAAGTTTCAGAGTCGGCTCGTAAGGGGGAGTCGACTCGCACATTTACGGGAGTCGACTCGAAAACAATGGCAGCAGAGGGGGAGTCGACTCGCATACAGTAAGGAGTCGACTCGAGGTCAACAGGCGCCTAAGGAGAGTCGACTCGCACATATTTTGGAGTCGACTCGAGGTCGAGTCGACTCGCGACTCAGTGGAGTCGACTCACAGTCGGATCCGACTTTTTAACCCTAACTCCATCGTTTAGAAAACACTTATTTTCACCGCCGCCACTGTTCAAAACCCTAGAGCCGACTCCTAGAACGTCTCCGGCTGCCCCTAGGTCCTTTTCCCGTTGATCCTTCATCGTCCATTAGGATTTCATACCATTCTAGGTCAACCATGCCTCGCAAAGCCACTGTCCCAAGCCGGAAGAGGCCCCATTCCGCGACCGGTGCCGAGCGGCGTTCCAAGGCTCGGAACGACCCCGTGAGGCCACAACCTCCGGCTCGTTCCCCGCCGAGGGCCGTTCCCTCGAGGCCGTGTGCCGGGAAGGCGGTCTCCATCGGAGATACGTCGATTTCGACTATCTCTCCCGAGAGGGCTTCACTATAGGAGATAGACTTAGGGCCCAGGGTTTAGAGTACTTTTGTTCCCTAGACCTCCCCACATACCCTGGCCTAATTAGAGAGTTCTATGGTACTGTCCATAGGGGGAATGGGGGAATAGAGGGAACCGTAGCCGGTGTCCCATTGTTTATTTTCGAGGATTTCATAGCCCAAATCCTCCACCTTCCACAGTTAGGGGTGGCTCCCACACACCCCGAAGATAGGACTGAGGCCCTTACGGCCATTCTAGGGCATCCACCCCAGTCCCCTTTAGATGAGGTGTCTGCCAGCTCACTTTCAGTTGAGATGCGGCTCCTCTTGAGCATCATTTCTCGGTCTTTGTTCCCAAAGACCAGACGGTTCGATTTTGTGTCTGAGAGGGACCTAGTCCTCATGTACTACATTCTTCAGGATACCCCATAAACTTTCCCAAGATGATATATAGATACCTATGTGAGCCACTAGATAGACCTAGGCTCACCCTCCCCTATGGCATGATGTTCACCCTTATCTTTAGGGAGGCCGAGATCCCTATTCCTGAGGGAGAACCCTCTCGCGCATTGCGATGGACAGATCGCATGCGTCCAGGGACCCTACACAGGATGGGGTTTCGGATGGTAGAGGGGACCTGGGTTAGGAAGTCTTCCACCTCCACACATACCACCAGACATTCCCCTAGTCCTGAGCCAGACTCAGATTATCCTGACTTTTCCTCCACTTCTGCTCCTACCACCTCAGCCGGACTCTCCTCCTCAGCTCCTCAGCCCATGGAGGTCCGGATCGCTCCTGAGCAGCTCCGGGAGTTGCGCCAGGAGATAGTTAGAAACCTGCGGGATGATCTACTTCGGGAGCTCCGGGGTTCAGTGCCTGCTCCCTCTCCTGCACCATCTTCAGCGTTGGTCCCTTCCTTGACAGTCGTGACTGAGATGACGGCCCATGTGCGGGAAGAGATCGACAATGTACGGTTCCTGGTCCAAGCCCAGTTCCATAGCATGAGCGAAGTCTCGAGCACCACTCGGAAGATGCGCGATAACGTCCGACAGGATATGGGCACCACTACCCAGGGGGCCGAGCGCTTGGCGAATGTGCTCATCGACAGGCTGGACACACTTCAGAAGTCGGTGACCGAGCTCGATACGACACATAGCAGGGCCACCTTGGCCATTATCCGACAGCTCGAGCACGTCACCAATGCAGTCACACTACTTGCAGAGCGCATGCCCCGGGGACCTGCATCCTCCTCGAGGAAGCCTTAGATCATTTTGTGTTATTTTGACATGTACTTTTTTGCTTTACTTATTGTATTCTAAAATGTATTTACATACACATCAATACAATGAGTAGACATATTCTCTTCAATTGTGTGCAATTTGATCTCTAAGTGATTGTTTGTTCTGCTTACCTCCTTTTTGATATGATGACAAAAAGGGGGAGAAATATTTAGTAGATATGTAAATGGAATCAACATAAAAGAACTCAAAATGAGAATCAAAAATTAAAACATAATTTGTTCTTAGTGGATTTGGTACCTCGAGGCTCATTATCTCTCTGTTGGGGCTCCTAATGGAGTAATCTCCAGAATCTATTCAAGGGATATTCGGAGATTAGCTGAATCCTACTCAAGAACAAATTGACAGATTTTTTCTCTAAAAACCAAAAAATTCAATTCAAAAACTGCAATGCATTAAAAGAAAATTCAGAGAATCAAAACAAAGTTGAATGCATATGTTGAGGGGGAGAATCTGAATTTTTAAGAAAGCTAAATCATTAAATATATATAAGCCAAACAATTGATTGCATGATATGAAGGCTTATATAATTCCAAATGAAAGGGGAGCTTTAATTCAAAAATTTATTGTTTCACACCTTTCAAGCTTGGATAAATTAAATAACCAGACACTTGAATTCATTTATGGATTTTATTTCCTTGTTTATTGAGCAATTCACTTTACATATACTCAATGATTTGTCATCATCAAAAAGGGGGAGATTGTGGAGTGATTGATCATAACCCTATTTGATTTTGATGAGCTCAAAGCATCTGAGTATATATCTCTTGTTTACTAATGAATTCAATTGAGTGTTTCAGTGAAAATCTTGTCTAAAGTGTTTCTAGACTTGGTTCATAATATTTTGGATAAGTTAAGAAGTCAGTTTGAACCAAAGTCTGAGACTCGAGTCGACTCCAGAGTATTATGAGTCGACTCCAAGCGTATCAGAATCACTGACACGGGCTCGAGTCGACTCCGGATCATTACGAGTCGACTCCGACTGAGAACAGACAGACGAGCAGAAAGCATCAACTCAAAATCTGTCAGCGAGTCGACTCCTGAAGTGCGCGAGTCGACTCCGATGTTTACCGAGTCGACTCCGGAGTAGTATGAGTCGACTCCAAGGAGTTACAGACAGAAAAGTCAGAGAGCGAATTTCGACCCTGAGATTCGAGTCGACTCCTGTGGAACGTGAGTCGACTCCGATGGTTGGTAGGTCGACTCCAAAGAAAGCGAGAGTCGACTCTCAGTGGTTCACAAGGCAAAAGTCAGAGAGCTTTTTGGACTCTGAGATTCGAGTCGACTTCCGCAATGCGCGAGTCGATTCCGAGACAGCGCGACCCCAAAAAGACAGAAGACCGAATTATTGTCTCTGAGAGCCGAGTCGACTCCCAGACAGCTCGAGTCGACCCCAAGGCAGCGCTACACCAAAAAGGCAGAAGGCCATGTTTCGGAAACTGAGAGCCGAGTCGACTCCAGAACAGTCCGAGTCGACTCCAAGACTGGACGAGCCAAAAGACAGAAGATCGGGAGTTCGGGCTCTGAGCGCCGAGTCGACTCCCAGGATTGTCGAGTCGACCTTCGAGTGGGCCAGGTTTGAAAATTGGCTCCGTGGACTTCATGGGATGAGCCGACTCCGAAAATGCCAAGTCAGCGTCCAGAAGTTGGCGAGTCGACTCCGGGTCAAGTCGAGTCGACTCCCAAGTCGAAGAGGCCACTTTATTTCAAATCCGGAACAGTTGCCGAGTCCGACTCCAGAAAAGCATGAGTCGACTCCCGCTACAGCCGAGTCGACTCCTGATCGCTCGAGTCGACTCCGACCCCCAACGGACATATTGTCAGGTTGTGCAGAGTGTGCAGAACGGGCAGAAAAAAGGTGTCTAACGGCTAGTTTCCGTGGAGGATGGCTTAAATAGCCACAGAGGACTGTAGCAAGGCAGAGAAAACACCATTCCATTCAAAGAAATCAAGCATTCATTCTCTGCATACTTGTCTTCAACGAAAAGAGGAAGAGCGCCATTAACTCCATCCAACTTCCTCTTCCCAGCATTTTTACAAGAAGCCTCCTCCCTGCAATCAAGTTCCGACCAGACATTCCAGAGGAGGACTCAAAGTTCAAGAAGGCCCTACTCTACTCCAACTTCAAAAGTGTTTGAGGGCTCTTAACTTCTCTCTAGTTTATATTGTAGCAAATCTGCTTTTTAAGAAGCTCAGTTTTTCTGTTTGTTTCTTATTCTTTCCATATTGTCTTTGCTTGGTTTCAATCGGGGGATTGAATCAAGGGTGTAGAGGTTGGTTGGTGAGCCGAGTGTAAAACCACGTGTAAAGGGTTCGATTGTGATCCCGGAAAACAATCAGGGTGGTTCTAGTCGGTGAGCCAGGAAAAACGACCGAGTTCGTTGTGAGCTCGTTAAAACAACAAGTTTGGTTGTGAGCTTGTAAAAACAACCGGCTGTAATCCAAGGGGTTATAGTGAATTCCCAAGTGAGACTTGAGGAGTGGACGTAGGAGCAAGGGTTAGCTCCGAACCACTATAAAAGCCTTGTGTTTGTGATTGTTTGTCTCTTTCTTTTTACTCTCATTTCATTCACAGCACATAACAATTAATTAACCATCTTGGTAAAGCATTAATTAGTCATCCACAACGTTTTAATTGCCAAAATTATTTTAAAATCCAATTCACCCCCTCTTGGGTTGTCTATCTGGGCAACAGCGTGGACGCTAGGATGAAGTCGGGACTTGCTTGGAAAATCGCTGGGAAGCCGAGTTGCTCGGGGAGATGATGAATGCTGGGAGCTGATCACACGCGGATGCTGAACGATGGTGTTCGGATGCGGGTGGACGGCTGGTGATGTCCTGTGAACGTAGACGGTGAAGATGGAAAACAACTGATGCTTGGCGCTTGGGATGCATCGCGGAATATGGAAAGTTGCTCGGTGCACGGAAGAAGAATCATGGACTCTGTTCTTGCAGTTTGGAAGATGCATTCTTTTAAGATGAATTTATATAAAATAATGATAAAAATTATAATAAGTGCTAAGGATAAAATATTTAATCATGCAAATATTAACACCTATTATTTATCAATTATTTTGCTAGCATTAGGCCTAAGTTAATTGGTACTTAGCTCGCACTTTTGTTCTCTCATCATGAGACTCAGAGGCATCCACTTGAATGATCAGTGAACCGAATGAGAAGAGTTGGGAATTGTTCCAACCCATTGAAAGGAGTTTCAATGATATTGTGATAGGGGATCACAATATATCTCACTAGCAGACAGAATAGAACCTATGGGGTCACACACAATAGAGGATCCTGATTGATCTAATGGTTGGATTGTGATTTGGAATCACAATAGTTTGTAATTATCAATTTGATTGATAATTGATTTAACCCACTAAGAGTTAATGAGTTGAAGAAGGAATTAATTGCAATTGGATTGCAATTTGATTAAATCAATTGGACTTAATTAATTGACTTGATCTTATTTGATAAGGTTCAAGAGTCCTACTTGAAGTAGAACTCCTATAGTTCTAATTAGATTAGGACTTCAAATTATTAGAGTCCTACTTGGAGTAGGATTCCTAAAAGTCCTAATTGGATTAGGACTAAAATTATATGAGTCCTAATTGGATTAGGATTTCTATAGTCCTAATTAATTTTGATCCAATAGATAAAGATGACTCCTAATTAGATTAGGATTCATGTGAATCAAATAGGGAGACTAATTGGGTCCTACTTAGATTAGGATTGAATGAACCAAGGACCACCTAAATCCTAATTTGATTAGGATTAGAAGGGAGGGGCTCTTCCCCCTCCCTTCCTCGGATGCTCCCGGGATCCGCATCCCGGATGGCCGGGATGCGCAACCCCGGATGGCCAGGATGCGCAACCCGGATGGACGAGACTCGTGTCCCGGATGCCCGGGTCACGAGACCCATTTTGGCCAAACTTTGGTGCGGCTCCTCCTAACTTCTAGGAGGAGTCACGCCTAGGGCTTCAAAGAAAAGAATAAAAAGGGGGGCAGCCCCCCTTGGGATTATTCTTGCTGGTTCTTTTTAGGCGAGCGGCCTCCATCTCTTCCTTCTTCTTCTTCCATCCACAAGGGACAAAGAGGGGCAGCAAGCATGGAGTCTTCTTCCTCCTCTTGGTCAGCTACATGGAAGGAAATAAAGAGAGGAAGGTGTTCCTCTCTTCCCTCATTCTTCATCTATGGTAAAGGAAAGGCAAGAAAGTGTTTCTTCCTTCTCCTTCTTCTTCCTCTTGGAAGCAATCAAGAGTTGATTGCTTGGAGGAGTTCCAACCATCAAAGAGGAATCTCTGCAAGGGAGCTAGCACCCCAATGAGATCATGACCTTGATCGATCCGAATCTTTGTGCGGATACCCGTAGAGGTCGGATGCTTGTGCGGCTTCAAACGAACCCAATTTCCACGGTCATCAGATAGCGGTGAAGATCTACCCGCCCAAAGGTAAATATTTAATCTTTACAATTATTTTTGTAGATCTGAAAATTAATCAAGTAATTAATTTTAATCTATCCTTTAGATTTTATAATCTTCTAAGTTAGAGAACTCTGATTTTTTTTTGAAATCTACGTTCCTAGGGACGTTGATGAGATGAACGACCCTGCGTGTGTCTTTCCGCTGCGATCGTCGCAACGTGTGCGGGGATAACCCGACAGAGAGTTATTTTAAATGCACAAGAGGAGTGTATCAAAAATGTATTGAGTATGTATCACTTCTTTCTTCCTTGAGTGTTTATATAGTTGATTAATTTAGTTAATGACATTAGCACTTCCATATGGCCTCAATGGCTTTGTAAGCATCAAAATAACACTAGGATCCTCAATAGATTTTGAAAGTTATTCCTAGGTTCTTCGGTGTTTATCATGCTGATATTTTTTTTTTTTTGTTTTGAAAATCATGGCTGAACCTGATCGGGTTGCCTACGTACCCCTTCATAAGGGGAATCAAGCCATACGTAGTTCTTTTAAAGTTTCAAAAATACAGCGGAAAAATGAATCAAACAATTTAATTCATGCATGCTTACAAGATCAAATCTAGAAATCAGCACATTAAGAACACATAGGATTATGCCGGAATCGTTTAAACAATTATGCTAAAATTTTTATGCATGATTAACTATCAGATCTGAAACCTAAGAACTCTATTTCAATTAATCTCCGAATATCCATCGAATGGATTCTGGAGATATCTCCGTGAGGAGCCCCAAAAGAGGGTAAAACCTCGGAGAATCGGACCTAGACCTTGACACCATAATAAATGATTAATGCTAGATTAATACCTTTTATGATGGATGAAAGTTGTGAATCTAATTCTTGACTTCGCAGCCACGCACACGAATGGCCTCTACGAGAAGTACACGCGAAGTCCTGAAGGATCTTCTTCCGCAACAGTGCTAGCAGCTGCAGAACACTTGAAAGCTGAAATCTACCCGCCGGGATTCAATCAACTCTTGATCAATCGTCTTGAAGCAGATAGAGATGAGATTTGTAAGGGAAGTAGAGGACTCAGATCTGATCTTGAATCTTCTAGATATTCATCCTGAAAACCCTATCTAAAATGGAGAAGAAGAGGAGGAGGAGGCGGGTGAGGAAGAAGGCTGCAATGGATGTGTTTTCGGTGCCCATGTTTGATCCCTTTTAATGGCCTCCGAATTTTCATTCAAAATTTGAAATTTATTTTTAGAAAACCTTCCTTAGTTGGCACATGCAAAGAAATAGAAACAACCCAAATCAGATCTCAACCAAATCTGATTTAAATTCAAATTTTAAACACATGTGCAAGAGGGGAGGAATTTGAAATCCTTGCAGCAGAATTTTCCTACCTCTTGTCGCATATATTTCATTTAAATTTTGAATTTAAATGATTTAGAGGTTCACACGCCTGCTAGGGAAGTTATTTGATGTATGAAATCATTTAATATATTGCTTAATGTTTGAATTCAAATTTAAATAACAAACAATGTCGCCATGTGTCAAGCAATGGGTCCATGCGCCATGCAATAATTTTGGTTTATTTAAAATTCCTGAAATCCAATTCCATGTCACCACTAATTGCCACATCATCTGAGCCTAATCCTCTTGGGTTGCACCTAGTCAAATTTGGTCAAACCCGGATTAAAACAAAGCAATTTGGTTGAACCCAATCTAATCAGGTCAGACCCTGATTGAGCTCAAATTGAATCCAATTCAATTTTTGGCTCATCCAAACTCAATCAAATTGAATTAATTACTTTGTGTTGGACCTAATCCAATTAGGTCAATCCCCAATTAAGAACAAATTAATTTAAAATTAATTTGATCAGCTTAAGTCCTTTTTGGTTCTGACCTAATCCAATCAGGTCAAAATCCTGATTGAGCCCAAACTTGAATCCAATTCAATTGGCTCATCCTTAGCACAATTACTCAATCAAATTGAGTTTATTAGTAATTTAATTACTAATTAATCCTTCAATAATTACTTTAAATATTTTATAAGATAATTTGCCAATCAAATTGACCAAATTATCCCTGAATGATTCTTAATCATTCATCAGCTTTCTTGATCAATCAGAAATCTTCTATGCGTATGACCTCATAGGTTCGAACCTAAGCCGGTAGTATAGGAACAATTTCCTACACTAATCGATGTGACCATCTAGCAATAGTACCCAACGTACGGATAGGCCGAATATATGCGAAGCAAATATTCTGGAACCCTAAACTATGGTTATTGTATAATTCAATCCCTTTGACTCCTAATGCCAGGATGACTTAGAGCTCACTGTCAATCCTATAATTAGTACATCCATTATGTGATTAACTTTAGATATCCGTGACTCCTCACTGGAATTACCCTGGCCAAGGTTTTGCTAAATTAATCACAAAACATTATCTCCTATTTTTAGAAGGGGTCAATTCCATCTTGACTCACAACTGACTACGCAAGTACTTGACTGCACCTAGTGACCTTCCGTCACTGAATTAGAAATTCAGGTAGTCCGGTACCAAAGTACAGTGAGTTGCTTGCTAGTCACAGGTTGCGGTCTCAGGTCAGAGGGCCAACTTATACCCATATCCACTCGAAACATCTTTCGACAGTAGAGCGTTCCGGAATTGGTCACGTTCAGTGAAATATACTCCTACACTTCACCTGTGTGGCATACCAGTGTCTCCACACTTCTTGCTCATGCGTTGAATTTCTTCAGATGTGTTGGGGCACATCTTCTTGGAGAGATGAATTCCATGCCTAAGGGGTAAGAGACCCCTTTTGGAGTTTTCCATGCTGAACCTCTTCAGCACTTCCTCTGTATACATTTTCTGTGATAGGCCAAGCATCCTTTTAGATCTATCTCTATAGACCTTTATTCCCAAAATATAGGATGCTTCCCCAAGGTCTTTCATGGAGAACTCTTTTGACAACCAGACTTCGACCGAGGTTAGCATGGGAATATCATTTCCTATTAGAAGGATGTCGTCCACGTACAGTACGAGAAATACAATAGCGCTCCCACTAACCTTTTTGTAAACATACGGTTCCTCTTCATTTTTGACGAAATCAAACGTTTTGATTGCATCATCGAAACGAGTGTTCCAACTCCGAGATGCTTGCTTTTGTCCATAAATGGACCTTTGCAGCTTGCAGACCTTGTGATCTCCATCACTGGAAGTGAAACCCAGAGGCTGTTCCATATAGATATCTTATTCAAGATATCCATTTAGGAAAGCAGTTTCCACATCCATCTGCCAGATTTCATAATTATGAAATGCTGCAATGGCAAGCAATATTTGGATGGATTTCAGCATGGCTACAGGTGAAAAGGTCTCCTGATAGTCAATGCCTTCGCGTTGACTATACCCTTTCGCCACCAGCCTTGCTTTATAGGTCTCTACCTTTCCATCCGAACCTATCTTTCTTTTGTAGATCCATTTGTATCCAATTGGTACAATACCTTCTGGTGGATCTACTAAGGTCCAGACTTGGTTGGAATACATGGAGTCTAATTCTGACTTCATAGCTTCCAACCATTTTTCAGAATCGATATCAGATATCGCCTCGTTGTAGGTTTTGGGATCCTGTATGTGATCCCTATCTCCCACTAGGAACATTTCCTCGGTATCCCCTTCTAGTACACCTAAGTATCTATCGGGAGGATGGGAGACCCTACTAGATCTACGAGGTGGTTGAGAGACATCGTGTACTAGCTCTGTATTAATGGGTTCGATAGGATCCATGACTCGTTGCTTTTCAGAGACTTTCTCTTCAAGCTCAATTTTCCTCCCACTGCCTCTATCAAGGATAAACTGGTTTTCCAAGAAGATGGCATGACGGCTCACAAACACATTGTGCTCCTCTGAGATGTAAAAATTGTATCCTAATGACTCTTTAGGATATCCTATAAAACGAGCACTTGTGGTCCTAGCCTCTAGCTTGTCCGCCTGTAGTCTTTTGACGTGGGCCGGACATCCCCAAATCTTGAGATGACCAAGACTTGGTTTTTTACCATGCCATATCTCATATGGTGTGGCAGGAACGGATTTAGAGGGAACTCTATTCAGTAGATATACTGCGGTAAGTAAGGCATCTCCCCAAAGAAACATAGGTAAATCAGTGAAGCTCATCATGGACCTGACCATATCCAATAGGGTCCGATTCCTCCTCTCTGACACCCCATTGAGTTGAGGTGTACCCGGAGGTGTCCATTGTGAGACTATGCCGTTTTCCTTGAGATAGTCCCGGAATTCCTCACTAAGGTATTCTCCTCCTCGATCTGATCGAAGAGCCTTAAGAGGTTTTCCAGTTTGTTTTTATACTTCATTCTTGAACTCTTTGAACTTTTCAAAAGATTCAGACTTGTGTCTCATAAGATACACATACCCATACCGTGAATAATCATCGGTAAAGGTAATGAAGTACGAATAACGTCCCCTGGCTAGCACATCGAATGGGCCACATACATCTGTATGTACTAGGGTAAGTATTTCAGTGGTCCTCTCCCCTTGTCCTACAAAGGGTAATCTAGCCATTTTTCCTTGAAGACAGGATTCGCAAACTGGATATGACTCGGAAGTCAATGAGCCGAGAAGCCCATCTTTATCCATTTTGTTCATTCTGTCCTCTCCAATATGGCCAAGCCTGAGGTGCCACAAATATCTTTGGTTTATCTCATCCCTGGATCTCTTGGATCCTTTGGCACTCACTTCTTGCTCTGACATATTTATAGATACATCCATATGTAAATGATAGAGACTGTCAATCATAAAACCACGTGCAACTATTTTATTTCTGAAATAAATAGAACAGCAGTCTTTGTCAAAAGTAAAAACATGACCTTTCTGTGCTAGACATGAAACAGAAATCAAATTTCTGCTAGCAACAGGTACATAATAGCAGTCTCTAAGTAATAAACTAAAACCAGACGGTAGTCGCAGATGGTAGGTGCCTACAACCACAGCAGCAACTTTTGCCCCGTTGCCAACCCGAAAGGGTTACCGCACCTTCCGCCAGCCTTCTACTTTCCTTTAGACCCTGCATGGTAGTGCACAGATGAGCAATAGAACCAGAATCTATAACCCAACTAGAAGTAGAAGAAACCGTTAGATTAGTTTCAATTATGAGCAAGTCTATACCTTTTGAAGGTGTGTCACCTTTCTTGTTCTTCAGGCTTCCGAGGTACGAAGGACAGTTCCTCTTCCAGTGGCCGTCGACATTGCAGTGGAAACATTTTCCTTTGTCATTGGCCCTTTTCTTTTGAACTTCCTTCTTTGGCTTCTTGTCTTTCTTCTGCTTCTTCGCAGGCTTCTTTTTCTTCCAAGTAGACTTTCTCTTGGAACCAGAAGTCAACTCAGCAGCAAGAACATTGCCCCTTGAACCTTTCAAGGCTCCCTCAGCAGTTACCAACATATTTATCAGTTCAGTCTTAGTGCATTCAATCTTATTCATGTGGTAGTTTACTATAAACTGACCAAATGAATCAGAAAGTGACTGTAGGATCAAATCCACTTGCAATTCCTTGTGCATGTTCATTCCGAGCTTCTCAAGCTCCTCTAGGTCCTTGATCATAGTCAGACCGTGATCATGGACAGACTGCCCCTCGCGCATCTTCGCTTTGAAAAGCCTCTTGGACACTTCAAAATGAGCTGTGCGACTCTGCTCACCATACAACTCTTGCAGGTGTGTCAGTATGTCCCTAGCAGTCTTCATATTTTCATGCTGGCATTGGAGTTCATTTGACATGGATGCCATCATATAGCATTTTACTCTAATGTCATCATCCAACCACTTTTTATGCATCTCACGCTGAACATCAGTAGGACGTGTTGGTAGTGTGGGGATATCTGAATCGAGTATGTAGCCTATTTTCTCACAGTCCAAAACAATTTTGAGGTTTCTAAGCCAGTCTTTGTAATTGGTTCCGGTCAGTCGGTTGGTCTCAAGAATACGGGTCAAAGGGTTTGAAGCTGACATTGTATCTTGTGGAGTGATTGATTAAAACCCTATTTGATTTTGATGAGCTCAAAGCATTTGAGTATATCTCTTGTTTACTAATGAATTCAATTAAGTGTCTCAGTGAAAATCTTGTCTGAGTGTCTCTAGACTTGGTTTATAATATTTTGGATAAGTTAAGAAGTCAGCCTGAACCAAAGTCTGAGACTCGAGTCGACTCCAGAGTATCACGAGTCGACTCCAAGCGTATCAAGTTCACTGGCACGGGCTCGAGTCGACTCCGGATAAGTACGAGTCGACTCCGACTTAGAACAGACAGACGAACAGAAAGCATCAACTCAAAACTTGTCAGCGAGTCGACTCCTGAAGTGCGTGAGTCGACTCCGATGTTCACCGAGTCGACTCCAGGGTAGCAAGAGTCGACTCCAAGGAGCCACAGGCAGAAAAGTCAGAGAACAGTTTTCGGGTCTGAGATTCGAGTCGACTCCAGTGGAACGCGTGTCGACTCCGATGGTTGGCAAGTCGACTTCAAAGAAAGTGAGAGTCGACTCTCAGAGGAACACAAGGAAAAAGTCAGAGAACGTTTTTCGAACTCTGAGATTCGAGTCGACTCCCGCAATACGCGAGTCGACTCCGAGACTCCGCGACCACAAAGAAGACAGAAGACCAATTTACTGTTTTTGAGATTCGAGTCGACTCCCAGACAGCTAGAGTCGACTCCAAGGCAGCTCTACATCAAAAAGACAGAAGACAGTGTTTCGGAAACTGAGAGCCGAGTCGACTCCGGGGAAGTTCGAGTCGACTCCAAGACTGGACGAGGCAAAAGACAGAAGATAGGGAGTTCGGGCTCTGAGCGCCGGGTCGACTCCCAGGATTGTCGAGTCGACTCGAGTGGACCAAATTCAAAAATAGATCCACGGACTCCATGGGATGAGCCGACTCCGAGAAAGCCAAGTCAGCTCCAGAAGTTGGCGAGTCGACTCCAGGTCAAGACGAGTCGACTCCCAGTCTAAGAGGCTACTTTAATTCAAATCCGAAACAGTTGCCGAGTCGACTCCAGAAAAGCATGAGTCGACTCCCGCTATAGCCGAGTCGACTCCTGATCGCGCGAGTCGACTCCAACCCACCAACGGACACATTGTCAGGGTGTACAGAGTGTGCAGAACGGGCAGAAAAAGCTCTCTAACGGCTAGTTTCCATGGGGGTTGGTTTAAATAGCCACAGAGGACTGTAGCAAAGTAGAGAACAACTATTCCACTCCAAGTAATCAAGCTTTCAATCTCTGCAACTTGTTCTTCAACGAAAAAGAGGGAAGAGCAGCATTAACTGCATCCACCTACTTCTTCCCAACATTGAAAGAGCCTCCTCCTGCATTCAAGTCGACTACACATCCAAGAGGAGACCCGAAGTTCAAGAAGCCCTTCCTCTTCTCCAACTTAAAAGCGTTTGAGGGCTCTTAACTTCGTTATTGTTCATATTGCCATTTATCTGCTTTTGAGAAGCTGTATTTTTCTGTTTGTTCTTTTCATCTACACATTGTCTTTGCTTGGTTCAATCGGGGGATTGAATCAAGGGTATAGAGGTTGGTTGATGAGCCGAGTGTAAAACCAACGTGTAAGGGTTCGATTGTGATCCCGGAAAAACAATCGGGGTTGGTTCTAGTCGGTGAGCCTGGGAAAACCGACCGAGTTCGTTGTGAGCTCGTAAAACAACAAGTTTGGTTGTGAGCTTGGAAAACAACCGGCTGTAATCCAAGGGGTTATAGTGAATTCCCAAGTGAGACTTGGGGAGTGGACGTAGGAGCATGGGTTAGCTCCGAACCACTATAAAACTTGGTGTTTGTGATTGATTGTCTCTCTTTCTCTTACTCTCATATCACTCACAGCACATAGCAATTAATCGAACAACTTGCAATAGCTTTAATTAGTCATCCACATCGTTTTAAATTGTAAGATTATTTTAAAACCCAATTCACCCCCCCTCTTGGGTTGTCTATCTGGGCAACAAGTGGTATCAGAGCCTAAACTCTTCCACCCAAGAGTAAAAGATCGAAATGACAACCCCATTTGGATCTTCCCACATTGAGGGTCAGTCCACCCAAAGACCCCCATTCTTTAATGGATCCGACTACTCATATTGGAAGGCTAGGATGAGAATATTCATCCAAGCCCAAGACTATGAGATGTGGACCATTGTAGTAAATGGGTCATACATCCCATCTATATATGTAGAGGGTGTCACGGTACCCAAACTAGAAAAGGATTGGGATGAACATGACATGAGAAAGGCACAACTAAACTCTAAAGCTATGAATGTGCTTTATTGTGCCTTAGATAGAAATGAATTCAATAGGGTCTCAACTTGCAATTCTGCAAAAGAGATTTGGGACAGACTTGAAGTGACCCATGAGGGCACGAATCAAGTCAAAGAATCCAAAATAAATATTTTGGTTCATAAGTATGAACTATTTAAAATGGATTCTAATGAAACAATCACATGCATGTTCACTAGGTTTACTGACATTGTCAATGGCCTAAAAAGCCTTGGCAAGAACTATACTAACAGTGAGCTTGTCAGAAAAATCCTTCGTTGTCTACCAAGGTCATGGGAAGCTAAAGTGACGGCAATCCAAGAAGCCAAGGACTTGAACAAGTTACCACTTGAGGAGCTTCTTGGATCCCTAATGACGCACGAGCTAACCATGAAGCAACACAACGAGGAAGAGTCCCCCCATAAGAAAAAGGTAATAGCTCTTAAATCTACTTCATCTAACAAGGACTTGTCTTGCAGTAGCAGCAGTGAAGAAGAAGAACATGAGGAAGATGATGGTGAGGCTCTTCTTGTGCGCAAATTCAGAAAATTCATCAACCACAAGAAGTCCTATCATCAAAGGAGAGGCCCCTCAAATTCCTACCGCAAGGACAAAGGTAAGGAAAGGAAAAATGAGGGGATTGGCTGCTATGAGTGTAAAAAACCGGGACACATCAGAGCTGAGTGTCCCTTACTAAAGAAGGGCAACAAGTACAAGAAGAAGAAAGCCCTCGTCACCACCTTATCGGACTCCGACGCATCATCTTCATCATCGGATGAAGAACAAGAAGAAAAGGCCAATTTGTGCTTCATGGCCAATGAAAATGAGGTAACATCTGAATCACATCTCGATTTTTCTTTTGATGAACTTTATGATGCATTTAATGAATTAATGATAGAATATAAGGCCATAAATCTTAAGAATAAAGAACTAAAAATAGCTAATCAATCATACATACTTAAATGCGATAAACTAGTTAAGGATAAGGACTGTATCACCAAAGAAAATCTAGAACTTAAGACAAGCAACCAACTCTTAATTAAGAAAACTAACACCTTAAGTAAAGATAACGAAGAACTAACTAAGAAATTTTCAGAACTTAAAAACCATAAACAAATCTTAAACAAGGATCTCACAAAAGAACTAAATAATCTAAAAGCAGAAAATCAAACACTAACTAAAGAACTTAACAAATACAAAACCTTTGGTTGAAAAATTTACATATAGTTCTGAAAAGTTAAATATGATACTAAATAGTCAACGAGCAGTATTTAATAAAGCGGGTTTAGGATATAAACCAAGAAATAAACAAAAACTTCTTAGTAACTTCTTTGTTAAAGCTGGAGAAAGTAAAACTAAGAAAATAACCTGCTTTTGTTGTGGAACTATAGGTCATAAAGCAAATGTGTGTAATTTTAGGAAAGGTAAAACAAAAAGGAAAATTAAAAGGGTATGGGTTCCAAAAGGAACCAACTTGACTAACCATGAAGGACCCAAGAAAACTTGGGTACCTAAGATGATATGATTTGCTTGTGTAGGAGTGTCTTGCAGCCAAGGTCAACAAAAACTGCTGGTATTTGGATAGTGGCTGCTCAAGACACATGACGGGTGACAAGGATCTATTTTTCACCCTTGAAGCTAAGAAGGGAGGTGCTGTGACTTTTGGAGACAACAACCAAGGTCACATCATTGGTATTGGTAAAGTTCAAATTACCCCTTCTACTTTTATTGATAATGTTAGATATGTTGATGGTCTTAAGCATAACTTATTAAGCATTAGTCAATTATGTGATAAAGGGTATGATGTTATGTTTAAACCATCACTATGCATTATAACAAATCCTAATGACAATAGTTTAGTTTTTTAAAGGAATTAGACGTGGGAATGTGTATGTTGTAGACCTTGAAGATCTTGCCAAACATAACCAATGTCTAGTTGTTAATGAAACTAAGGATAATGATGCTAGCTGGTTATGACACCGTAAGTTAGGTCATGCAAGCATGGACACAATAACTAAACTAGTTAAAAGAGATTCCGTGATAGGTTTGCCAAAATTAAAATTTGAGAAGAACAAAATATGTGAAGCATGTCAATTTGGCAAACAATCTAGGAACTCATTTAAATCCATAAAATGTGTCTCTACATCTAGACCTCTAGAATTATTACACATGGACCTATTCGGACCAACTAGAACCACTAGCCTAGGTGGAAATAAATATGGTCTAGTTATTGTAGATGACTATTCTAGATACACTTGGGTTATGTTCTTAGCACATAAAGATCAAGCTTTTTCAGTATTTAAAAAGTTTCATAAGGAAGTAACCAATGCTAGAGATACTTCAGTAATAGCCATTAGAAGTGACCATGGTACCGAATTCGAAAATCAGTTATTTGATGAGTTTTGTAGTAAAAAGGGGATAACCCATAATTTTTCTGCACCTAGGACACCACAACAAAATGGAGTTGTGGAGAGGAAAAATAGAACTCTAGCGGAAATGGCTAGAACTATGTTATGTGAAAGTAACCTCCCTAAGTACTTTTGGGGAGAAGCCATTAATACTTCTTGTCATATATTAAATAGAGTTCTATTGAGACCCATCATAAAGAAAACACCTTATGAACTTTGGAAAAACAGAAAACCAAAAGTTAATTACTTTCATGTTTTTGGATGTAGGTATTTTGTTCATAATAATGGAAAAGATAATCTAGGTAAATTTGACTCTAAATCTGATGAGGGAATATTCTTAGGTTACTCTACAACTAGTAAAGCCTATAGAGTCTTTAATAAAAGAACCTTAGTTATAGAAGAATCTATACATGTTGTATTTGATGATTCTAGTGACATCTCCTCTAGTAAGAAAGTTAACTTTGATGATGATGCTGAAATTCTTGAAGAAAAGATAGATGAGATGACATTACAAGATGATAATCAAAAATTGATTGAAGGAGCATCATCAAGCCAAGAGGCTATTGTGAATCATGGGCTAACTAAAGCTTGGAGGTATGCTCACGGGCATCCTAAGGAACTAATTCTAGATGATCCATCTCAACCGGTTAGGACTAGAGCATCTCTTAGGAATTTAAATAACCATCTAGCTTTCGTCTCACACTTTGAGCCCAAACATATAGAAGAAGCCGAAAATGATGTAAATTGGATAAATGCAATGCAAGAAGAATTAAACCAATTTACTAGAAACAAGGTATGGAATCTAGTAGAGAGACCTTCTGAATATCCGATTATAGGTACTAAATGGATTTATAAAAATAAACTTGATGAAAATGGAATTGTTATAAGGAATAAGGCTAGACTAGTAGCAAAGGGTTATAATCAAGAAGAAGGTATAGATTTTGATGAAACCTTTGCTCCTGTAGCTAGACTTGAGGCTATTAGATTATTATTAGCATATGCATGCTCTAAGGACTTCAAACTATTTCAAATGGATGTAAAAGTGCATTTTTAAATGGGTATATAAATGAGGAGGTATATGTAGAACAACCTCCTGGTTTTGAAAATCATCAATACCCTAATCATGTATATAAACTGAACAAAGCACTTTATGGTTTAAAACAAGCACCTAGAGCATGGTATGAGAGGCTTAGCAAATTCCTACTAGAACATGAGTTCTCTAGGGGTAATGTAGATACAACACTATTTCTGAAAAAGAAAAACCAAGATATGCTACTAGTACAGATTTATGTTGATGATATCATTTTCGGTGCTACTAACAATCGCCTCTGCGAAGAATTTGCTGATTTGATGCAGAGTGAATTTGAGATGAGCATGGGAGAGCTGAACTACTTTCTCGGGCTTCAAATCAAACAGTCTGAAGGAGGCATCTTCATCAATCAAGCCAAATATATCAAGGAGATGCTCAAGAAGTTTGATATGGAGGGAAACAAGTCAATCAGCACCCCCATGAGCTCATCATACAAATTAGACCAAGATGAATCAGGTAAATCTGTAGATCAGAAACTGTATAGAGGTATGATAGGATCTTTATTGTATCTTACTGCAAGTAGACCTGATATTATGTTTAGTGTCTGCATGTGTGCTAGATATCAGGCTAATCCTAAGGAATCACATCTAGTTGCAGTTAAGAGAATTTTTAAATACTTAATAGGAACTAAGAATATAGGGTTATGGTACTCTAAAGAATCTAGCTTAAACTTAATAGGATACACAGATTCAGACTTCGCTGGATGTAAGCTTGATAGAAAAAGTACCAGCGGGTCTTGTCAATTTCTAGGAGAAAACCTAATCTCATGGTTTAGCAAGAAACAAAACTCGGTTGCATTATCTACTGCTGAAGCTGAATATGTTACAGCCGGGAGTTGTTGTGCTCAAATCTTGTGGATCAAACAACAATTAGAAGATTATGGCATTAAACAAGATAAAATACCTATTAACTGTGATAATACAAGTGCCATTAATCTAACTAAAAATCCAATTCAGCATTCAAGAACTAAACACATTGAGATAAGACATCACTTCATAAGAGATCATGTACTGAATGGTGATGTGACACTACAATTTGTTTGTACTGATGATCAATTAGCAGACATTTTTACAAAACCCCTAAGTGAAGAGAGGTTTAGTGTGCTTAGGAGGGGATTAGGAGTGATTGATCCATCCTAGTGGTAGTTTCCACTAGATTCGTTGATTTTGATGATTAGATTGTGGTTAAAATAGAGTTTCTTTTCAATGATCATCAAATCAGATCATAATTTAGTGATTTTTCCTCATTCGGCACGAACATAACATGATTTTTAGGTGCGTGCCAAAGTTAGAGACGACTCGAGTAAGTTTCAGAGTCGGCTCCTAAGGGGGAGTCGACTTGCGCATTTGCGGGAGTCGACTCGCAAAGATGGCAGCAGAGGGGGAGTCGACTCTCATATAGTCGGGAGTCAACTCGAGGTCTACAGGCGCATAAGGAGAGTCGACTTGCGCATATTCTGGAGTCGACTCGAGGTCGAGTCGACTCGCGACTCAGTGGAGTCGACTCGCAGTCGGGATCCGACTTTTTAACCCTAACTTTGTCGTTTCGAAAACACTTCTTTCTCAGCCGCCACTGTTCACAAGCCCTAGAGCCGACTCCTAGGTCGTCCCCGGTCGTCCCCAAAGGCCTTTTCCCGTCGATTTTTCACCGTCCCTTAGGGTTTTCCTCCCTTCCTAGGTCGTCCCCGGTCGTTCCCAAGCCTTCTCCGTCGACCTTTCACCATCCTTTAGGTTTTCATTCCGTTCTAGGTCATTATGCCGCGTAAAACCGTAGTCCGGAAGAGGTCCCGACCCGAGGCCGGTCCCGAGAGGCGCTCCAAGGCTCGGCACGATCCCGCGAGGCCACAACCTCCGGCTCGTTCCCCGCCAAGGGCGGTTCCCACGAGGCCATTAGCCGGGAAGGCCGTCACCACCGGGAGATATGTCGACTTCGACTATCTCTCCCGGGAAGGGTTCACTATAAGTGATAGACTTAGGGCCCAGGGCTTAGAGTACTTCCTCACCTTAGATCTCCCCACATATCCAGGGCTCATTAGAGAGTTTTACGGTACCGTCCATCGGGGAGATGGGGGTATCGAGGGCACGGTAGCTGGTGTCCCTCTGTTCATTACGGAGGATCTTATTGCCCACATCCTCCACCTTCCACTAGTAGGGGTGGCTCCCACACATCCCGAGGACAGGGTTGAGGCCCTTACGGCCGTTCTAGGGCATCCACCCCAGTCACCCTTAGACGAGGTATCCGCTAGCTCACTTCCGATTGAGATGCGGATCCTCCTAAGTATATTGTCTAGGTCCATCTTCCCTAAGACCGGGAGATTTGACTTTGTATCTGAGAGAGATCTAGCTCTCATGTTCTACATGCTTCATGACACCCCAATCAACTTCCCCAAACTCATATATCGATACATGTGTGAGCCACTAGACAGACCTAGGCTCACTTTGCCCTACGGTATGGTCTTCACCTTGTTATTTAGGGAGTACGAGATTCCTATCCCTGAGGGGGAACCCTTTCGCGCATTGCGATGGACTGATCGCACGCGTGCAGGGACCCTACACAGGATGGGGTTTTGGAAGAGAGAGGGGACATGGGTTAGGAAGTCTTCCATCACTACACAGACCACCAGACCTTCCCCCAGTCCTGAGCCAGACTCTGACCTTCCCGACTTACCAGACTTTCCATCCACTTCTGCTCCTACCACCTCCGCCGGACCCTCCTCCTCGGCTCCACCATCCATGGAGGTCCGCATCGCTCCTGAGCAGCTCCGGGAGCTGCGGCAGGAGATAGTCCGAGATCTGAGGGATGAGTTGCTTCGGGAGCTCCGAGGTTCGGTGCCTGCACCCTCTCCCGCTCCATCTTCAGCGTTGGTCCCTTCCCTGACGGCCGTGACTGACATGACGGCTCATGTGCGGGAAGAGATCTACAACATGAGGACTTTGCTCCAGGCCCAGTTTCATAGCATGAGTGAGGTCACGAGCACCACTCGACAGATGAGGGAGGACATCGGTCGTGACATGCACACCACTACCGAGGGGGCCGAGCGCTTGTCGAATGTGCTCATCGACAAGCTGGATGCACTTCAGACGTCGGTGACTGAGCTCTCTACTACACATAGCAGAGCCACTTCGTCCATTATCACTCAGCTCGGGCATGTTACAGATGCAGTCACCCTCCTCATGGAGCAGAGCAGATTGAGAGGAGGAGCTACATCCTCGAGAGGAGGAGCCACGTCCTCGAGAGGAGGAGATACATCCTCGAGAGGAGGAGCCACGTCCTCGAGAGGAGGAGATACATCTTCGAGAGGAGGAGCTACATCCTCGAGGAGACCATAGCTACTTTTTGTGTTTTGTTTTGACTGTATTGTTTTGCCTTATTTTTTGTACTCTCAAATGTATTTACATGCAAATCAATACAATGAGTAGCCATATTTTCTTCAATTCTGTGCCATTTGATGATTGATTGGTTGTGCCATTGATTGTGTGTGCTTACCTTCTTTTTGATACGATGACAAAAAGGGGGAGAAATATGTATAAAATATGTAAAAGGAATCAATGAAAATCAAGAAAACTGTTAAAACACACAAAATTTGTTCTAAGTGGATTTGGTACCTCGAGGCTCATTATCTCTCTTTTGGGGCTCCTAATGGAGTAATCTCCAGAATCTATTCAAGGGATATTCGGAGATTAGCTGAATCCTACTCAAGAACAAATTGACAGATTTTTCCTCTAAAAACAAAAAATTCAGTTCAAAAACTTCAAAGCATTAAAAGAAAATTCAGAGAATCAAAACATAGTAGAATGCATATGTTGAGGGGGAGAATCTGAATATTAATCAAGCTAAATCATTAAAGATATATAAGCCAAACAATTGATTGTATAATATGAAGGCTTATATAATTCCAAATGAAAGGGGGAGCTTTAACTCCGAAATTTATTGTTTCACTCCTTTCAAGCTTGGATAAATTAAATTACCAGACATTTGAATTCAATTATGGATTTTATTTCATTGTTTATTGAGCAATTCACTTTACATATACTCAATGTTTTGTCATCATCAAAAAGGGGGAGATTGTGGAGTGATTGATTAAAACCCTATTTGATTTTGATGAGCTCAAAGCATTTGAGTATATCTCTTGTTTACTAATGAATTCAATTAAGTGTCTCAGTGAAAATCTTGTCTAAGTGTCTCTAGACTTGGTTCATAATATTTTGGATAAGTTAAGAAGTCAGCCTGAACCAAAGTCTGAGACTCGAGTCGACTCCAGAGTATCACGAGTCGACTCCAAGCGTATCAAGTTCACTGGCACGGGCTCGAGTCGACTCCGGATAAGTACGAGTCGACTCCGACTTAGAACAGACAGACGAACAGAAAACATCAACTCAAAACCTGTCAGCGAGTCGACTCCTGAAGTGCGCGAGTCGACTCCGATGTTCACGGAGTCGACTCCAGGGTAGCAAGAGTCGACTCCAAGGAGCCACAGGCAGAAAAGTCAGAGAGCAGTTTTCGGGTCTGAGATTCGAGTCGACTCCAGTGGAACGCGAGTCGACTCCGATGGTTGGCAAGTCGACTTCAAAGAAAGTGAGAGTCGACTCTTAGAGGAACACAAGAAAAAAGTCAGAGAACGTTTTTCGAACTCTGAGATTCGAGTCGACTCCCGCAATACGCAAGTCGACTCCGAGACTCCGCGACCACAAAGAAGACAGAAGACCAATTTACTGTCTCTGAGATTCGAGTCGACTCCCAGACAGCTAGAGTCGACTCCAAGGCAGCTCTACATCAAAAAGACAGAAGACAGTGTTTCGGAAACTGAGAGCCGAGTCGACTCCGGGGAAGTTCGAGTCGACTCCAAGACTGGACGAGGCAAAAGACAGAAGATAGGGAGTTCGGGCTCTGTGCGCCGGGTCGACTCCCAGGATTGTCGAGTCGACTCGAGTGGACCAAATTCAAAAATAGATCCACGGACTCCATGGGATGAGCCGACTCCGAGAAAGCCAAGTCAGCTCTAGAAGTTGGCGAGTCGACTCCAGGTCAAGACGAGTCGACTCCCAGTCTAAGAGGCTACTTTAATTCAAATCCGAAACAGTTGCCGAGTCGACTCCAGAAAAGCATGAGTCGACTCCCGTTACAGCCGAGTCGACTCCTGATCGCGCGAGTCGACTCCAACCCACCAACGGACACATTGTCAGGGTGTACAGAGTGTGCAGAACAGGCAGAAAAAGCTCTCTAACGGCTAGTTTCCGTGGGGGTTGGTTTAAATAGCCACAGAGGACTGTAGCAAAGTAGAGAACAACTATTCCACTCCAAGTAATCAAGCTTTCAATCTCTGCAACTTGTTCTTCAACGAAAAAGAGGGAAGAGCAGCATTAACTGCATCCACCTACTTCTTCCCAACATTGAAAGAGCCTCCTCCTGCATTCAAGTCGACTACACATTCAAGAGGAGACCCGAAGTTCAAGAAGCCCTTCCTCTTCTCCAACTTAAAAGCGTTTGAGGGCTCTTAACTTCGTTATTGTTCATATTGCCATTTATCTGCTTTTGAGAAGCTGTATTTTTCTGTTTGTTCTTTTCATCTACACATTGTTTTTGCTTGGTTCAATCGGGGGATTGAATCAAGGGTATAGAGGTTGGTTGGTGAGCCGAGTGTAAAACCAACGTGTAAGGGTTCGATTGTGATCCCGGAAAAACAATCGGGGTTGGTTCTAGTCGGTGGGCCTGGGAAAACCGACCGAGTTCGTTGTGAGCTCGTAAAACAACAAGTTTGGTTGTGAGCTTGGAAAACAACCGGCTGTAATCCAAGGAGTTATAGTGAATTCCCAAGTGAGACTTGGGGAGTGGACGTAGGAGCAAGGGTTAGCTCCGAACCACTATAAAACTTGGTGTTTGTGATTGATTGTCTCTCTTTCTCTTACTCTCATGTCACTCACAGCACATAGCAATTAATCGAACAACTTGCAATAGCTTTAATTAGTCATCCACATCGTTTTA